>NC_045455.1:38496762-38575569 GCF_002776525.5 Piliocolobus tephrosceles
TTTCTTTCTTTCTTTCTTTCTTTCTTTCTTTCTTTCTTTCTTTCTTTCTTTCTTTCTTTCTTTCTTTCTTTTCTTCCTTCCTTCCTTCCTTCCTTCCTTTCTTTCTTTCTTTCTTTCTTTCTTTCTTTCTTTCTTTTTTCTACAAGTGTATGGGTAAAGAATACAATGATCAATGCCTGCTACAATTTAGTACCCCTGCCTTGAGTCATGCTAAGGAGCAGTTTTAGCCACTAGTGCTTTAGCATCATCAGTATAAATTTCAACACAGTGGAAAAAGGCAAATAACACTTTAATATTACCATGAAGGTAGTTTTAACCTTGCAGAACCACTACAAGGGTCTCAGAAACCCCAGCTGTCCATATTCTGAGAGCTGCTGCCCTTGGCAGCCACTGAGTTCACTTGGGAATAGAACATTTCTAAATGAGACTGTGGTACTTTTATCATCAAGAAAATTGAATATGGTAATACTTTGGTGAGACATGGGTTCTGTTAGGGAACTCTAGAATTTAATCTCTGCAATACTGTCTCCTGTTTTTTCACCTTCATTGCTGCAGACAATATCTAAGTTCAGGCACATATCACCTTCTATTTAGAGAGTTCTCGGAAATGTTCTTTGATTTCTCTGCCTCTAAATCTCCTTTCTCCAAATGTGCTTCTACACTAACTGTTGCAGATTAATATTCCTAAATCCCCCTTTTATTCCTTTGCACAAATTTCCTTTGAAATTTCCAGTAACTTTTTCCGTCTATCAAATAAAGTCTAACTGCCTTTATTTGATTGCCAGGGCTCCCCTTGTTCTGGACCCAGCTTCCAATCCAGAGTTTTTTCCACCTTTTCTTCACAATTTCCAACCTCAGAACATACATAGCATTTCCCAACCATAGTAGACGTTTATCTGAAACCCCCTTTTAATGTTTGGGGCACTTCCTTACCTTTTGAGTCTTTACAGATGGCAGAGCCTACCTCCCCCTAAAGAAGTAGAGGACAGACACTTGCTTTCCAGGAATTGTGATAGTTAGGTCATCAGTGCATAATCAAGGCTTAGCCAGTCATTAGAATTAGCCTCTTAGGGCCGGGCATGGTGGCTCATGCCTATAATCCTAACACTTTGGGAGGCCAAGGCAGGTGGATCACCTGAGGTCAGGAGTTTAAGACCAGTCTGGCCAAGATGGAGAAACCCTGTCTCTACTAACGATACAAAAATTAGCTGGGCGTGGTGGTGTGCACCTGTAATCCCAGCTACTTGGGAGGTTGAGGCTGAAGAATCACTTGAACCTGGGAGTTGGAAGTTGCAGTGAGCCGAGGTGTCCCCATCGCACTCCAGCCTGAGCGACACAGCAAGACTCAGTCAAAAACAAAACAAAAAAAAAGCCTCTTAAAGATGTTGAATCTGGAGCTAGTGACATAAAGACCTAGTGAGGCTTTGGATTCGTCAGTTGGAGGGCAGGGCAAAGGACCACTGTGGTATCAGGATTCAGTAGTGCAGTAGCATTCAGTGTTCTAGGGCCACAGTGGTATCAGTACTCAGTACTACAGTAGCATCCAGTATTCAAGAGCCACAGTAGTATCAGGATTCAGTACCACAGTAGCACCCAGTATTCAAGGGCCATGGTGGTAGCAGTGGCAGCAGCAGCAGCAACTGCAAACATGCTGGCTATGCCAGTGGTATTACAGCTGCTAGTTTTTGTGCTTAGGGTATGGTGAAAGTGGTAACCATGTCCTACCCAAATCAGTTTTGCAGTAGGATTTTAGCCATTTTCCTTGCTGAGTTTCTTCTTTTTTATGCCCATTTTCTGAGTCTACCTCTCTAGCACCCTATATGATTCTTTTCAATATCCTTTCAGTATACTTCTTTTCTGCTTGTATCAGCTAAAAACCATTTTTGTTACTTGCAACTGAGAGCCCTGACTAATTCTGAAATTAGTTTGTGGAGGTTGCATCAACAATCCTTCAGGAAAAAGAAGGTCAGCGAGAATCCAGGATTCTTGCCTGTCTGTAGCTGAATATAATGGAAGCACGTTCAGTATTAAGACTTGGGACTCTTAGAAGTCCATGGCAGATGGCAAAGTAGCAATTAAAAGAGTCCATTAAAAGCTTTGGGGTTATGGAAAAAAATAAAAGAAAATTTAAAAAGAAAAAAAAAGCTTTGAGGCCTGCCATAGAACAGTATAAAGGGCATGAGGAAAATTAAAGACTGTGGGTTAATCAGATGGTTAATTTTAACGATCATGGATATATCACACAAAGAATGACAAGCTCAAAATTACACTCTGTTGTTTCTGTCAGGTCTCCTATGTGAAAGGTAGAGTATTTAGTGGGAAAGAGTAAAACTTCAAGAATTAGAAGGAAGACATATGGGAGAATTCAGAGGTCTCAGACAGCACCAAACTTGAAAGCCTCCATTAAACCTCCTTGTTGTCAGTTGAAGCATCCCTACCTCTCCTGTCTGATGACATGGTTCCTGCCTTGCTCTGATGGCATGGTTCATGCCTGTGAGGGCATGAGGAAGAATTACATTATCATCACGTTATCTCTAGAGCTATACCTAGAGTCAGAGCCCAGGAGTCTTCAAAGAACAATTTAAAAGTCATACCTGGGAAGATACAGAGTACATATCAATATGGTTGGCAAAAATCTGGAGAATATAGATGTAAACAGGTTCTGAGTATGTGACAACAAGGAAAAAAGGACTCAAACTTAGTCAAGCTGAATTTGTGGATATGGGTGTGCTTATGAGTTATTCTGGATTCCTTGTGAAAACTTAGGCACTTTGAGTCTCCTGATTTTTGGTTTAATTGGTTGACTAATGTATAGATTGAATGGTGGCCCATGCTAACTGAAGCTGAGATGCTAAAGATGGCAAGAAAGATGGGAGCCTGGGTCACTGATGAAAACACAGAGCTGCCAAACAAGCCCTTGAACAGTGCATCATCAGATTGCACTTATATGAGCAATAAAAGCTTTGATCTTATTTGGGCGAATATTACAAATATATCTCTTCTATGAAGCAAAGTTAATTCTAATTAATACAATGTGAAAAGTACACATCTCAAATCTATTAGCCTTTTTCAAAAAGACAGATGAAAATTTATCAAGACAACTGTATATTAGAATTCATGATGTATTTTTTCTAAAAAAAAAAAAAAAAAAAAAGTACACATTCCTAATTCTATCCACTGAAAAGACCCAGGAACAATGGCAAACCCAGTAGCAATGAGCACCCTAGTACCTACCAAAATGAACAAGGGCACCTTGGAGAAACGACCAATAGTGGAGCTGAATAAAGAAATGTACAAAATAAATGTCCTTCCTTGTATCAGGAGGTAAGGAATCTGTCAAAGGCTAATGGGATGCCAGAAGGACACAGGAGCCAACTTGAATGGTCTCTCATTGCCCAATGATTAGATCATTTGAGGATAAAAAAGAATGACTCTAATTACTAAAAACACAACACATACATACAAATGAAATCGTCAATGATAACGCTAGAAGAAAATCATCCCATGGCTTATCATTAGAAACAGCTAAGACATAACTTATTACCATGAAAAATAGATAAAGGGACACATAAAACATTTATTCTGTCTTTCTTGTGTGTATTTTATTTTTCTGGTAAATAAGTGATTGATAAAGAGCTCTTCTTTATAGAAGAGCTTTTGTTAATAAATACAGAAAGAATGAATTAGAGAATTATCACATTTCAATTCCAAAATGACAAAAGAGGCCTAAGACTTAATCATTAATAAGTGCCAAAATTGGCCAGACACAGTGGCTTATGCCTATAATTCCAGACTTTTGGGAGCCTGAGGCAGGAGGATCATTTGAGTTCAGGAGTTTGACACCAGCCCGGACAATATAGGCCCCCATCGCTACCAAAAAACCACACATATTTTTAAATTAGCCAGGCATGGTGGCATGGGCCTGTAGTCCTATCTACTCAGGAGGCTGAGACAGGAGAATTGCTAGAGTCCCTGAGTTCAAGATTGCAGTGAGCTATTATCATGTCACTGTACTCCAGCCTGGGTGACAGAGTGAGACCCTGTCTCTCAAGAAAAAGAAAAGAAGGAGAAGGAGAAGGGGGGGGGGGAGGGGGAGGGGGAGAGAGAGAGGGAGAGGGAGAGGGAGAGGGAGAAGAAGAAAAGGAGGAGGAGGAGGGAGAAGAGAAAGAGAAAATAAAAGAATAAGTGCCAAAACTATTAGATGAAATATGGGTGGGGAGTTTACAGTGGATGGATCAGGCTGATCACACGTGAACTCACTGATCAGTCCTGGCATTGGGAAAACGAGACCATCGGCCAATATGAGCCTCCTGATGTAAGACAATAGGATCATCACCATCTCTGAAATACTTTTAACCCCAAAAATGAAACTGAATTTAGTCATGTCTCAATTTAGCCAAGTCCCTACAGAAACATGTAAAATAAAACACAAAGCCATTTCCAGGATGTGGGAAATTCTTTAAAAACAATTTTGAACAAGTAAATGACAAAAAATAAGAGGCATCTATATCACAATAAATTACAAGAGACTTAGCAACCAACGTTGTTTGGCTCCTGATTCAAACACTTGAGAAAATTAGGAGGATTTGATTATGTTCTAGGTACAAGGTGACATTAAGAAATTATTGTTGACTTCAGGCCTGGCATGGTGGCCCACGCCTGTAATCCCAGCACTTGTGGGAGGCTGAGGCAGGCGAATCACGAGGTCAGGAGATCGAGACCATCTGGCCAACATGGTGAAACCCCATCTCTACTAAAATCCAAAAACAATAATTAGCCAGGCATGGTGGCACGTGCCTTAGTCCCAGCTACTTGGGAGGCTGAGGCAGAGGAATCACCTGAACCCAGAAGGCGGAGGTTGTAGAGAGCCTAAGTGGAGGTCATGCCACTGCACTCCAGCCTAGCGACAGGGCAAGTCAAGAAAGAAAGAAAGAAAGAAAGAAAGAAAGAAAGAAAGAAAGAAAGAAAGAAAGAAAGAAGGAAGGAAGGAAGGAAGGAAGGAAGGAAGGAAGGAAGGAAGGAAGGAAAGAAAAAAAGAAAGAAAGAAAGAAAGAAAGAGAAAGAAAGAGAAAGAAAGAGAAAGAAAGAGAAGGAAAGAAAGATGGAAGGAAGGAAAGAAGGAAGGAAGGAAGGAAGGAAGGAAGGAAGGAAGGAAGGAGGAAATTATTGTTGATTTTATGTGATATAGTGCTATTGTAGTTATCTTAAAATGTTAGCGATTCATTCTAAAATATTTATGGATGAAATGATATGATGTCTGGGATTTGCTTTATTATATACTTGTTAAAGCCAGAAGGGAACTGATGAAACTAGATTGACAAAATGCTGATAGTAGTTGAATCTGGGGATTTACAATATCAATATTCCTACTTTTGTGTATGTATGAAGAAGAAAAGGAAAAGGAGAAGAAAATGCAGATGACTTCTGGTGCTTCTTCTTCCTTCTTCCTGTTTCTTCATCGTGAATGATATATGACTACAGGACTTACAGTGTAGCCACCATCAGGTGACAATAAGGCAAACAAGAGGATGGGAATAAAAATAATGTAAGAATAGTAGACAAATGCAAAGGAAAACGCTGAGCTGCTGCACTAACTCCTCACCTACTGTGGATACCTTTTTGCATGAGACACCTCAATCTTTACATATGTAAGTCACTGTGAGTGGAATTTTCTGTTCACTGCAGATTCACATTGTGGTTACTGATACAGTTTGACTCAATTACCACCAGCGATTTGGGGTTCTTCGCGTCCCCTGGGTAAACTTAGCTAGAAGGACTGGCAGTAACAAAAAATAGGATTGCTGCGTCACAATAAAGTCAAGTCCCAAAATTAACAGGCTCAAAAGAAGTTTGTATTCTCTTTTGCCATGCCAGAGAGAAAATATTGGAAGGTCATATGGAAGATTGTACCTTTTGTCAGTTATTTCTGGGTAGTTTATTAGAGCTTGGAACTAACGAAGCCATGGATGCCTTTTAGTTTATTTTAGTGACCAAATCAATGGTTTTGCTGTAGTTTGGTTACACACCACTGACTAGGGCCCAGAGCTTTTTGAGTGGTCATACTATAATCCAGGGTAAATGTATATTTGGATCACTGACAGTATTAAAACCACATTCTAACTGCATGGTTCAGTGAATCAATTTCATTATCTTCATATATGTTAAACAGAGCTTGTTGACTGAATCTGTCCTTCAAAACCTAATCTGGTAGAAAATTTCATTTATTTCACAAAATTTGAATTGGCATTTACTTTCTTGCTACTTACATCAATACACTAGAAGAACTGAAACAGTTCCCTCTGTTAGGTTCACAAGATAACTAACAAAAAGGCATCATATTAAACAAACCCTCTGCTACCCAATTTTCTACCTAGAGGAGTGACCTGGGAAATTATTCGGCCTTTACTGACTTCTTTCACATCCAAAGTTTGCTCTTGTTTTCATGATTCTCTTGATCTCTGGATTCCACAAGTATACAAATGACTTACCACTGTGCAAACAACTACGCATTAGTCAGAACTTTCATACAGTTCTGCATGGGAACCTGGAGGAGGTTCATCATAAAAGACAGATATAATTTAAAATTTGGTAGTAAGGAGTGAATAAAGGAAGTGAATTTATATGAACTGAAATATCGAAGATTTAAGAAGGACCGAGTCTTGTTTTTGAGTATTAAAAAGACTTGTATATAAATGATACAAAACAATTATTCTCAGTCCCATGTGGCAGATAGAAATTACAGCAGAGAGAATTTAAACCAGACATTAGAAGAAATCTAAAGATTGTGAAACATGGATCTATATTTCCATGTGATTATAGAGTTAGTTTTTCAAAAAGCAATATGGAGTTATTATTTTCAAATAACTTTAACTCAAACTAAAAACAGGATAACTTAACTCAATTTCCTAAAACAAATATTCACATCAACTCTCTGCAGGAACAGAGTGATAAGTGAGACACGTCTCTGCCCTCTGAGAGTTACAATGTTGGAAGGATGGTGAGTAGAATTAGCCAAATACCAAAATAACTGCAAAATAATGTGTAAATGCCAGGCGAGGTGGCTCATGCTTGTAATTCCAGCACTTTGGGAGGCTGAGGTGGGAGGATCACTTGAGGTCAGGAATTGGAGACTAGCCTGGCCAATATGGTGAAACCCTGTCTCTATTAAAAATATAAAAATTAGCCAGACGTGGTGGCTCGTGCCTATAATCCCAGCCACCCAGGAGGCTGAGGCAGGAGAATTGCTTGAACCCAGGAGGTGGAATTTGCAGTGAGCTGACATCGCACCACTGCACTCCAGCCTGGGCAACAGAGTGAGATTCTGTCTCCAAAACTAAAAATTAAAATTAAAAATAAAGTATAAAGTGTAACTGATAAATACCAAAGCAAAATCCTATATTTCTCCAAGTCATGTCACTGTAATAATAATGTATCAGGCTATGTTACTGGTAGCACAAACTGTGATTCAGATGTGTCAGCCCGTAGAGCTATGTTTGCTCCTCAAAGTGAAGCTGCACCTTGGCTGAATGACCAGAAGATGGATTGACTACAGACGATAAAAAGAAACTGCCATTTGGCTATGGTGTGCAGCAATATTATCTAGCACAGTTGATAACCAAGGCGGAGCATTACTGATTTTCTTATCTCATCTTTGAGGAAGTATATAAGGAGAAGGGAGGTTTCAAGTTAGCAAAGCTTGCAAAAGGCAGAAACTATTTAGCTAATCTTTCAATTTCATACATTCTAATTCTAAATAGTCATCGACAAGTTTTAATTTTAAAATTTCTACAGTATGACCAAGTATTTGCACCTCTGGTAATTGATAGAATCACCATATAAAAAATACCATGAGTAAACCTTGATAAAGAAGCTGAATGGCAAAGGAAGAATCATTTTAAAACTTGTTCTCTGAGTATTGCTATGCTTTGGGCACTTAATAAGTACAGGCAACAATGAGAACCTTTGCTTAGTATCACATTTGTCTGCACTGCAATGATACACAGAAACAGCAATAAATATGCTGCTCGATGTTTTTCAGTATATGTAATTCATAGTGGAGGGTCATATTTCCTAAGAAAATGTCTGGCAATTTGCGAGAAATGTGTTAGGAGTGGAGGTGGGACGACAGGTTCAATAATACTTAGAAAACTCTGTGGGTTAGACAGCTTGGGCTGCCGTACAAAATAACATAATCTGGGTGGCTTTCAACAACGTAAACTTACATTCTGACAGTTCTGGAAGCCAAAGGTGAGGTTGCCAGCATGGTCAGGTTCTAGTGAGGACTCTCTTCCTGGCTTTCAAAAGGCCACCTTTGAGCTATAGCCTCACATTCAGAGAAAGAGAGAGGGGCACAGGGAGAGAGAGAGGGCTCTCTGGTGTCTCTTCTTTTAAGTGCACTAATCTCATCATGAGGGTCCCACCCTCATAACCTCACTTAAACCTGATTATCTCCCAAAGGCCCCATCTCCAAATACCATCGCATTGGAGGTTAGGGCTTCAACATATGAATTTGAGAAGGAAACAATTCAGTCCATAGTGCTATCTTTAAAAAATAATGTTTCTATGTCAAGTTAACTATATAATAATACTAATAAAACCCATACTAAGTTTAACTCATATGTTAAAGCCCTAGCACTCTACTGCAATACTTTTAAAGACAAAAAAGTACTGAAAAAAATTCTATTTGGTATGACAGGATTAGGAAATCATGGTTTTGCAATACTTAGTAAATGTTTGCTGAAACCATAACGTGGAACATCCTGTTGGGAGAACAGGATATTCCTGCGGTGTCCTAGGATCACCTCTGAGATTATTCATTAATTCCAAAGAGTAAAATGTACCTTTACAACATGGTCATCTGTAGTTGCCATCCAAACTTAGTATCGCCAGTAATAGGACGACCTGACGTGTGTCACCTGATAACATATGAAGCCACAATATTACCTGTCTTGAGAATAAAATTGAACATTCTTGACAAACAGGTTAAACCTGAATTTAATCAAGTCTAGACCTAAATACATGAAATAAAGGGGATAGAAAAACAGGTTGAACAATACCATGGGAAACAGTCAGGATACGGGACATACTATACAGGAAAACTGGCTTATCCTCTTCAAATAGTCAGTGTCATGAAAAAATGTTTGGGTAGAGAATTTTTCTTTTTTTCCTTCCTTTTTTTGTTTTTCTAGAGACAGGGTCTCATTCTGCTTCCCAGGCTGGAGTGCAGTGGCATGATCACAGCTCACTGCAGCCTCAAACTCCTGGGCTCAGTTGACTCTCCCACCTCGGCCTCCCAAAGCACTGGGATTACAGGTATAAGCCACCACTCCAAGCCAGTCAAGGATTATTCTAGATTAAAGGAGAAAGAAGGGCGATCAAACTCAATAATCAAATTCCATACATTCAAATATACATCTGTAAAAGGAATTTGGAGGCAAGATGGAGAATTTGACTATAGACTGGATATAAAATAATATAAAACTATTGTTAAGTTTCTTGAGCATAATAATAACATTGTGATTAAGTAAAATATTCTTATTCTTAGAAGTCTTATAGTGGTATATTTAGGAGTTAAGTTTCATATATCTGCAAATTACTTTATAAAAATTATTTTATCCATATATATAGACAGAAATATTTAAACATTTGCCAGCATGTTAATTTTTGAAGTAAGGGGAAGGTACATGAATATTCTTTGTACCATTCTTTCAACTTTCTCTGTATTTAAAATTTTAAAATAAAATGTTGAAAAGTACATTTAAACTTTTTTTATTTAAGAATAAGTAATACGATCAGGCACAGTGGCTCACTGTAATCCCAGCACTTTGGGAGGCTGAGGCAGTTGGACACCTTGAGCCCAGGCATTCAAGACCAGCCTGTGCAACATGGCAAATACTTGGTCTCTACAAAAAATAGAAAAAAATTAGCCAGGCATGGTGGCGCATGCCTGTACTCCCAGTCACTCAGGAGGCTGAGGCAGGAGGATCACTTGAGCCTGGGAGGTTGAGGCCTCAGGGAGCTGTGATTGCACCACTGCACCCCAGCCTGGGCAACAGAATGAGACTCTGTCTCAAAAAAGTAAAATAAATAAAAATACATAGTACTAGTATATCAGGTATATGATAAATATATGAGTTATGAAAATTATACTCATGATCTGATCTAAGATCCTGAACATGAACAATTTCATTAAATCTGGGTATATGCTCTCTTCATCCTAACCCTCTAACTTCTCCCCAACTATCTTGATATCTGTAAAATGTATTATAGACATTTTCAAGTATACACAAAAAGCTCTAGCCCCAGCTCTGCAGTTTTTTTTTTGTATTCACGTTGTTGTATGTTCTATGTTATCCTTAGAGAATTCCTTTATTATTTGCAAAACAAGCAATGCCTCCAATGTGTACCAATAAGTAAAATAAGAAGGAAGATCCTCTCAGAGATACTTAGTCCAACATAATTTCAGAAGTGGAAATTCTTCATGCGATTTTTAACCTTTTTGTGAATAAATATACACTCATTTCAGTTAGGGTCAGTTTTTAAAAAATAGCATTGTTTTGGGTACAATGTTTCTTTCTATACAAAAACAAATTGATTTTAATATGAAAAGCAGAGTATATCTGATGACTATCATCACCTGGAGACCCTGTCCTCCTGCTTCATTCAGTTAATTCATTGCTACTGTAATTTCTCTGCAAAACAGAAATGAAACTTAGTTCTCTATTCTGAGCACCAGTTGAGCAGAATACAAGTATGCCAGTCAGGAGACTGATGTTCTTGGAGTTTAATGAGAAAAGTAGCACTTAGTTGAGAATAAAGAAAGAATTCTAGTTAGTAAATAAAATGAACGGAGTAGAGCATTGAATACCTGAGAACAAGAAGCATTGAAAAAAAAAGAAAGGAGAGAAAGACTTGAGTCAAAACTTGGAGTCCTAATAAAGAGGAAATGAGAAGAGGAAGTGGTTTATAGAGTAAGAGTTTTTATTAACTTGAGATTTTTTACCTCTATTGACAGGCAACATAATGGTGGCCATTAAAAAAGAAAAGAAAAAAAAGAAGAGAAGAGAAGCAGAAAGAAAAGAAAAAAGCTGAGTTTGGAGCAGTGGCTCTGGCCTTTAATCCCAGGGCTTTGGGAGGCCAAAGTGGGAGGACCATTTGAGGCTAGGAGTTCAAGACAGCCTGGGCAACATAGTGAGACTCCATCTCTACACATACAAAAAATTAGTCTGGCATGGTGGCACACCTATCATCCCAGGAATTCAAGGTTACAGTGAGCTAGGATCATGCCACTGAACTCCAGCAAGACCCTGTGTCAAAAAACAAAAAAACAAAACTAATGTATTATGGGAAGAACCTGTTAAGGCATAAAGTGATTATGCTTTTCACACTAATCAGTTTTCCCCTGTGTATCTAGAGGCTCTCTCATGGTTTGATTTTAAAGAAAGATAAAATGTTGTACACCTTTTACATGCTGGATTTTCTTAAGCGTGATCTCATTTAATTCTCCAAAAACTCTAGAAGACAAGGATCATCCTCTCCATTTTATGACTGAAGTTAATTTGGGCTCAGAGAAGTCAAGTACATATACAAATGACACGACTAGTAAGAGTAAAGATAACTTTTGAAATCTGATTTCTCTGACTCCAACTTAATGCTTTTTATTTACAAGTCTAAACTACCTCAACAGCCTAAATAAATTTGTAAATTAAATCAACTTTCATAAGACTAGCGTTTCCGAGCTCTTAATAAATGTAAGATTAGATAGTTTGATTATTACTAATCAATCTGAAAAATAAATCTTAATATAACGAGTTTTTAAAAGTTGCCAGTGGTAGTTAGAAAAGCAAAAAACAAACAGTTCCCAGAAGATAAAGTACAATAGGTACACACACACAGATTTTGTGTGTGTGTGTGTCTGTATATGGTAAGAACACTTAACATCCACTCTACATTTCTCAGGAATATATGGTCATTAACTATAGTTATCATGCTATACAATATATCTCTTGAACTTACTCCTACTGTAATTAATATATTCTTTGACCAATATCTCACAGCCCCCTCTCCCCACTAGCTCCTACAACCTCTAATAACCACATTCTACTCTCTACTTCTATGAGGTCAACTTCTTTAGATTCCATATATGAGTGAGATCATGCGGTATTTGTCTTTTTGTGCCTGGCTTATGTAACTTAATGTTCTCCAGGTTCATCCATGTTGTCACAAATGACAAGATTTTGGTTTTTTTTAAATTAAATGTATATTTTATATGTATTTAAAACATCCATCTAGTAAACAAAAAATGACAACAGAAATTATACATTCTTTTTGCCTTTAACCTTGGCAATTTATATTTATGCTAGCAGAATGCTACGACACAGATGCTTCTATGATTGTTCTTTGGAGTTATAGTGGACATGAAATTGATATGTGCTCACTTACAGACAATTGTGGCAATTCAGTTTGCCAAATGCATTTTTCTTTCCTTCCTTTTTTAAGGTTTTCTTTCTTTAAAAAGAAAACCTGTTCATGTAGAATTTCCATTTCTAGCCTAACAGAAATAGAATTGGAAGTCAGGTCAAAATTTTATGGAGAATGTTATGCATCCTGACACTATTTATAAGGGTGAAAGAACAGAAAGAATTGAACAACAAAGGGGAAATTGTTGAATAAAATATGGTACTTTCATATGTTACTTATTATATGGCCATTAAGAATAATTTCTCAAACAATTATTAATTATATCAAAATGATTATAACCTAATTTTGAGTTCAAAAAGCAAGATACAATATTGGGTATACAGTACAATCTAAAATACCTTCAGAAATATACACACACATAGAGAAGAACTATTAAATGAAAATTCACCAAAATATTAACAGATGTTATATCTGGGTTGTGGTATTATGGATAAGATTTTTATGCTGAATTGCCAAAGTTGTCGACAAATGAGCACATATTAATTTTACAATAAAAGGGCTACAAGCCTGATTTTTAAATGACAAGGTTTAGTCATCTTTTATTGATGTCTTGGTAATGATGTTTCCTAGAAAAGATGCAGTATGGATCCTTGAATTCTTTTATTTTTAAAATGTATTTGTCTACAGATAACATTCCTTTTGGGTTTAAATACTGGGGACAAATAAGCATCATATTCCTTAAATGCTGACTGGTCAACTAAAATTAAACAATCAGCGTATTTTATCATGTACCTGGTTTATTAAAGAGTTCTAATTCAGGAGAGGTATAAATATAAGATGGTTTTGTTTTCTTTAATCAAACATACTTTGTTAATAACATCTTAAGCAGATTCCAGATTCCACAGGATGCAGTCACTTTTTTCTCAGCTTCCTCTCCCTCTACCATAGGTTTGACCAGTAGCCAAAGACCTAAATTGTGAAGAGAGGTGTAGTCTGCTCACTTAGTTCTCTTTTTCCTTCTTCTTCAAAGTATAGGTTCAATGGGGAAAGGAGTGAGGAAAGAGGGATTGAGGCAAATCGACCAGCTGAGAAGGTAGTTCTCTGTACATTAGTTCTTGTTATTGGACTGGTCATGAATACCCACTGTCTCAGGCACCCAAAACTCTGGCTCTCTCATGTGGTGCCTGAGTGAGTTCTTTGGCAATGGTGAAGGACTTCTCCACCACACAGTTCCCTAAACCTTGGGAGACCTGGCTCCAGTTCAACCCTTTTAAGTCCCTTTTACTCACATACTCCCACCATCTGTGGGATTCCCACAGTCTCCAGCTATTGGAATCTCCTTTCCTGGCAGGAAGTGATCCTAAGTGGTATTCCGAGTAGATGGCTCAAATCCAGCTCTACTCCTTCCTTCTCACTGGACTCACAGAAACTCACATATCCTGTCCTGTTGGAAGATTGGTTGCATTAAGAGTTCCAGTTCTTGGCTGGGTGTGGTGGCTCACGCCTGTAATCCCAACACTTTGGGAGGCCGAGGCGGGCGGATCATGAGGTCAGGAGATCGAGACCGTCCTGGCTAACACGGTGAAGCCCCACCTCCATTAAAAATACAAAAAATTAGCCGGACGTGGTGGCGGGCGCCTGTAGTCCCAGCTACTCGGGAGGCTGAGTCAGGAGAATGGCATGAACCCGGGAGGCGGAGCTTGCAGTGAGCCAAGATCACGCCACTACACTCCAGCCTGGGCCACAGAGCGAGACTCCGTCTCAAAAAAAAAAAAAAAAAAAAAAAAAAAGAGAGAGTTCTAGTTCTTTACCCTCCCTATGTCCACACCCTTTAACGTGACCTTGCCTTGCAGACTCCTTCAGTAAAGATATGAAGTTTACTTTCCTGTTCCTCAAGTCTAGGCTTGCCTTTGGATTTCTTTGTCCCCAGATGATTTTATTTTCTTTAATCAATGTTGTTTTGGGTATGAGGGATTTCTTTGGCCAACGGGTCATTAACAAATAAGAAGACACAAACAGGAACTTGGAAAGTGTTGATGCAATTGGGCTTGCATGCTGTTGCTCACTGCCATCAACATGAGAAGGCCATGTTTGTGTTGACCCACTGTTCCAAGATCAGAAATGCCAAAGATAGCCTAGTTGACAAATTCCTAAGTCACTCAGCAGCCATCACCCCTCAGAAAAATGAGTGAACTCAGCTCAGATCATCTGAAACTCTTAGATTTTTGAGTGCAATAAGTGCCTGTTGTAGCCACCACAATTTCATTTTGTTTGTTATGGGACATTATTGTGGCAATAGACAATTTGTATACTTCATCCAATGGCGGTTATACAAGCTGGTCCATTCAATTTCTTCTTTCTGTCTAGCCTTCTTTCCCTGATTCCCTTTTCCTGTGCTCAGATAAACACAAGGGAAGAGCATCACGTTGACTGCCTAAGCAAATTGTCATGAACTTTGAAGAGTCTGAAACTTACTCGCAAGCTAAGCAGTTAGTGTGCCATAGCTACAAGGATGCTGGTAAGAAACACAAGACTCCTAGGTCAGAGAAGAACAGTTTATTCACAGCAAGAGCAGTATCAGAGTATCATCAATTTTGTGCTGGCTCCTCAAGCCCCAGTTCCCACAGGGAGTCATGAAGAGGGGCAGATGACACCTATATACGAAGTGAGCTGCATTTCAAGAAACTTTGAGCTTAGGGAACCCAAATCTTTTATCTTTTTTTTTTTTTTTTTTTGAGACAGAGCTTCATTCTTGTTGACCAGGCTGGAGTGCAATGGGGCGATCTTGGCTCACCACAACCGGCACTTCCAGGGTTCCAGCGATTCTCCTGCCTCAGCCTCCCAAGTTGCTGGAATTACAGGTACACACCACCACACCCGGCTAATTTGTGTTTTTAGTAGAGGTGCGGTTTCTCCATGTTGGTCAGGCTGGTCTCAAACTCCCAACCTCAAGTGATCTGCCCACCTTAGCCTCCCAAAATGCTGGGATTACAGGTGTGAGCCACTGTGCCCAGCCAGGAACCCAAATCTTTTAAGACAGGCACTCAGGGAGCCTAATTTTTGCTTAGAGGCAAATATCTTTATGATACTACATAGCAAGCATGCATGCCCTTTGCTTTGGAGGGATATACCATTCCTAACTTTCAAGGCCGTGTGCTAGACAAACATCCTTGAAAAGACCAGAAAAGGTGGTCCATGCTTTGCTTGTAGGACATCTGGGTATGTGAGAGAATGTGGGTATGACAAATTTTCTCTTAACACAGATGTCTTCCAGGAAACAGAATGACAGTCCCTTCTTCTAGTCAATTATTCCCAATTTTTAGAAGAGGTTCTCTGGGTTTCTCCCCTCTCCCTCTACTTCCACTAGGCTGACAACTCCCAACTCTTTCTCATTCTCTTGACTTACAGTCTTCTTATATAGACTGAGAAAGGATGATGGGCACCAGTCATTGCAGAACCAGATCTGTGGTCTCTAAGCAATCCCAGCCAAATTCTCAGTTAACAGGAAAAGTCCCTGTTCTGTTACAAATGGACCATATTGCTCCATAAGTGTGTGGAAAACAGATTGACTTAAGAAATAATGCAATTGAGCAGCAGATACTTGACAAAAACTCAGAGATACCCAAATTTTGATGTACAGTATAGATGTGTACTATTGGAACTTGGCAGCAAATGCCATATGAATAACTCTTGCAACAATCTTGAGTAGAGTTCTTTTTAGGCTATTCCACATCCCACATAATATACAGCCTATGAGGCAAAAAACACTTAGACTCACCCAATGATAAATACCCTTTTTGTGAACGACATCTCAAAGTTAACAGGCAAGCCACAGATATTTGCAATATTGTAACCAATAAAGGATTAATATTCAAAATATATAAAGATTCCTTAGTATCCATGAGAAAACAATGGGCAACTGTGATGGCCATGGAAATGCATTACTCAGATCTCCCTTCAAGAGAAACTGCTAAGGAAGAGTAGTTGGCAGATAGCTGCAACACCTCTAGATCCACTGTGTTGTTCATATCAAGGCCAGGTTCTCCAGGTCAACTCCCAAACAGCAAGTGAACATGGCAAGCATCTAGGGCCTGACTATTCCCTCTCAATGCCCAGTTACTCTGACAGGTGTTCTTTATTCTGGGGCTCCCTGTTGGCCCAGCTGAGACTTTCTCAGAGCTGCATTGCAGTGAGAGTTTTACCCTGACACTCATGCTTCTCTCTTTTCACAGGTGTCAAATCTGCATTGAGGCCTGGAGGTTTTCCCTATCTACCCCAATCACATTTATCCTTCACAGGCATTCCCCCTAACCAACGTCTCTGTAGATGTCTGTCTTGGTGCTTCTGTTTCCTAGAGGACTCAAACTGACACAGGAACCCAATAAAAGATAGCAAAATATTTTAACAGGGCTGGGCGGGGTGGCTCACACCTGTAATCCCAGCACTTTGGGAGGTTGAGGCTGGTGGATAACTTGAGGTCGGGAATTTGGGACCAGACTGACCAATGTGGTGAAACCCCATCTCTACTAAAAAAAAAAAAAAAAAAAAATACAAAACATAGCCAGGTGTGGTGGCATGTGCCTGTAGTCCCAGCTATTCAGGAGGCTGAGGAAGAAGAAATTCTTGAACCTGGGAGGCAGAGACTGCAGTGAGCCAAGATCACAATACTGCACTCCAGTCTGGGTGACAGAGCGAGATTCCATCTCAAAAAAAAAAACAAAAAAAAAAAACAAACAAAAAAAAAACAAAAAAATCTACCTCAATATATGAAACTGAGGATCCATTGAAGGAAAGAAAATGGAATAAGAATTCAGAAAAGTAAGCCCCGTTGAAAAAAGTGGGGTTATTTATGGAGCAAGGAAAGGACCATAAAGATCAGTGGTCCTGGTAATTGTAATGGCCTATATTTACTTAGCTCTTACTATGCGTTGAGCACTGTTCTGAGTTCCCATGAACAAACACAGGTACTACTATAACCTCTATTTTAGAGATTAAGACATTGAAGGACACAGAGATTAGTTAGTGTGTCCAAGTTATTTAAAAAAGAATCCACTCAAGTTCTATTTAAAAGGTCGTATACACACATGGTTTAGAGAATCTATTCTAAATGCTATTTAAAAATATGGTGGGAAATTAAAATAGGAAGAAATACAGCATTTAACATTTTAATTTTGTGATCTTGGGCACATTTTCTTTTACCTTCCCGGGACTCAAATTCCTAATCTAGAACATAGGGATGGTGCTTTTTAAATTTTGAGACAGGGTCTCACTCTGTCACCTCGGCTGGAGTGCAGTGGTACAAGCATAGCTCACTGCAAGCTCTGCCTCCTCAGCTCAGGTGATCCTCCTGCCTCAGCATCCTGAGTGAATTGGACTACAGGCACGCACCACCACACCTGACTAGTTTCGTATTTTGTGTGGAGTTGGGGTCTTGCTCTGTTGCCCAGGCTAGTCTTGAACTCCTGGTCTCAAGCGATCCTCCCACCTCAGCCTCCCATAGCACTAGGATTACAGGCATGAGCCACCACACCGAACCAATACTTCTATTAACGGTTACGTTTTGGAAAGTATGTTTAAATCTATAGCATGCTATATTAATATCAGTTTATTTGCTAAAGAAATTGAATTTTTAAAAAGAGGATAGCATACAGCTTAGAAAATCCTAAAGTTGAAGGCATGTAATAAAGCCAAGTATCAACTGAAAATTTACTTTAGCCAATTATTTTTATTCTTCCTCAGCTATGCAGCTATGTATTTAGGCATACATGCACTACTGCATTACTAAAGATCTGTAAGCAGGTATATATTTTTGCAGAGCTCATAGAAAGTAACAAAGTTTTAATATCATTACCTTTCAAGTTCACTCTCTTGAAAACTAACAATGAATCAGTTTACTGAAGTTCTTTTTTTGATAAATAATTTATCAAAATCATAAAGCACAAGATGCCACAGTGATGATTTCTGTGCAGAATGGAATGGGAAGAACCAGAATGAAATGTTCTCATTGATTCTGTAAAATTCTGCTAAACCTCTAATTACTTTAATGCTCTGTCCTCTTACATTTTCTCTCTCCAATCCAATTATTTCCCTTTATGAAATTCTTTCTAAATGTTACCTTTATTAACATGGTCAAATAAACTAAAAAGTACAATGGCCCCAGAAGTATTTGACTTTATTTATTTACTAATAAGGCTGTACCATAAGCCCATATGGTAACATATCCATGTCATATAGGACACACTGTTTCTGTGGTAGTCTACAGAGGCATTGTTCTATAACCAATTACATAAAGTATCAAACCATTGCTGTGGGATTTACATAGTTTATAATAGTTTATTCAATAGTTATACACGTGCAATTATTAAAAAGCAATAACTTTAATAAGTAAAAACATCTACAAAATAACCCTGATATTCTGAATTTTTGAATTGTTATAATACTACTGACTAATGTGTATATCAAATCTTGAATTGGGGGATGTACTTTTCTTGAACAGCACAGGAAATTGATGATTTCCTTTGTATTATTTTATATCAGGGTAAAGAAATAAATTTAGGGGTGCTCCTCAGTTCTGTAATGGTGGCTAGAAAATTGATTAATGGGCAAGATATTGTATACATACATACACACACACACACACACACACACACACACTGAGACAATGCTTCCTTTTGTCAAAAGAATTACTTTTCTCTTGCATTCTGTAAACATCCTTATGACAGGCCAATGTTCATTTTTAGAGGCCTTATATTGTTTTGAAATAAAGATAAATTAAAGAATGTTAGAGATTTGCAACTAATTCAAGTACATTAAGCACCAATATTATAAACAATATTGGGTGGCTTCACTTTCAGAATTTACCAACTGGTGGCACATGTCTGCAGTCCCAGCTACTCAGGAGGCTGAGGCAGGAGAGTCCCTTGAACCTGGGAGGCACAGGTTGCAATGAGCCTAGATCATGCCACTGCACTCCAGCCTGGGCGACAGAGTGAGACCCTGTTTCAAATAACATAAAATAAAATGAAAAAGAATTTATCATCATCTGATTTTCTCATTATATTTTCCTTAGTATAAATATTAAATAACGTTAACTTTTTAACCTATTAAATAAAGATTTTATTATTTGTGTGGGAAGAAAAAGGGGATTGTCAAAGGAGACGAGTATGTCAAAAAATTTATAATAGCCTTCAAAACTGTATGTTTCCTGTGTTTTAAATATTACGGGTTAAATTAGTCACTATTTCCACTTATAAAGAGTAACACTAACTTTTCTCTTTCGACATTAGAATTGAGGCCAACCGAGTTCCTCAAACTAAAACTGAAGTAGACATACTGGCTGGCTTAGGCGGGGAATTTCTCTCTGTGGTAGAATACTCAGGGGGCTTCCACACGTGTTCAGTTTTTATAAAGCATGTAGATAAAGCTTGATGTGAAGCTGGATTTCTCTTGCCCTTCTTGAAATAGGTTAAGAAGGAAAACAGATACTGTTTACCCGAGACTATTGTAGCAACAGTAGTTAAGTAAGTATGCCTCTACATCCTTTCCATGATATACTTCTCAGGGGCCATTCATACCTTACACAAGTGTTGACTAACAGAGAATCATTTACGATTTCCTGAGTAGACGCTGAATGATGATTTATGAGACTATTTTAGTTAGAGACCTTGCCTCTCTACTGCTCTACCAGCAGGAAAGTAAAACCTATATACTACACAAAGAGAGCAGCAAATCTCTACCCAGCCGGGAGGGCAGTGTTTGCCAGTCAGACCAAGAGAATGGCATGTGTCTACTAGACCAGACATGTGATATCTTCCTACCAGAACCAAAGGTCAACATCTGTCTACCAAGCAGGAGGGTAGCCTCTGTCTACCAGTACAGGAGGGTAACATTTTTCAGAGCCAACATTAAGTGCATTTATGTGGCTTTTGTATTTGCCTACTTCCTTTAAAAGGTTATATTGTGAAAAATGCAAATGATTTAATGACCAAAGATCCATGTATGTATTTTGATATGAAAGTATAAATATTAGAAAGCAAATCCTTGAATGCAGAGTAACACATTATACTTACAAAAGCAGCAGGAAGTCATAGAAACAGATTATTAGTAGATACGCCTCTAAATAATTTAGTTTCAAATGGTAAATATATTCTAAGCACAGTATTTATTCAACTTAATATTTTAAGGAAAACTATGTGATAAACATATTTGTATATAGGTTAGCCTCACTAAAAGGTGGTCTAATGGTATTTTTCTTGAGAACATCTTAATATGAGGTAAAGCACATTGCAATGTCAGAAAGCTAAAATAGTTATATATAATTTGTTTCACTCAAAAGTATGATTATGTAGTAGATAAATCAAGAAGTCTTTTATATTAAGGTACACAATAAAACAAAACAGTGTTAATACAACACTTGTCTAGATTTTATTAATCTGGTTCAAACAAGAAAATAACAAAGAACTATTTTGGTGGGAGAAAACTCAGGTTTAAAGATACATA
The DNA here is from genome assembly GCF_002776525.5 of Piliocolobus tephrosceles. Lineage (NCBI taxonomy): Eukaryota > Metazoa > Chordata > Mammalia > Primates > Cercopithecidae > Piliocolobus > Piliocolobus tephrosceles. The sequence goes on from NC_045455.1 coordinate 38,517,682, forward strand.
TTACATATTCTACAAGTATTACACATTGTCATAATGCAAAGCTAACTATTTACTTATTCATTCATTTACTTACATTCTCTGTGCTATTGCTCAGAGATTTGAGTTGATTTGGACCCAAAGCACACATTTTGAGATAGTAAAATATAAATCAAAGCAGAATATTAAAATCAGGGAGAAGACAAATATAGAAACCAAGCAGGAATGCCAGACTAGTAATCAGTGTTTTTTTTCAACACTATCAGTACACCTCCTCTTTATAACAAATACGCAATAACTTCTTTACTACCCTGGTGGGAAATTTAAAAATACAGTTTATGTAAGTAATAAAGAATACAAAAGAAAACTAAAGTTAAAAATATATGTACAATACTTTGGCAAGATTTCACTACAAGACATGAAGAAGTAATCGGATACTTGAGTATAAATGTTGAGTCACCATGAATGCGACAACTCCAAAGATGAACTGATACAGGATACAGGTGTGTTATATCGATCACTCAGACACAACCAGTGAAATTCCAAGCCAAACAAAAGTCACATTTCCCTTGGTTTATACCTTTGTTATATTTCTGGAAAATTCTTACAGCTGGATAAAATCACTAAGTGTCTGAGTGAGGTAACTAGTGTCTGAAGTTGGCCCTCAGTCTTCCTCTCCTCCCTGTACTGGCAAGCTGCCTCTCACATCAAGAGTCAAGTTTACTTGTCCTTGCCTTAAGCCTGGACCAGCCCTGAGTCTGGCCTTGACCAATAGAAAGCAGCTGAAGGCCGGGCGCGGTGGCTCAAGCCTGTAATCCCAGCACTTTGGGAGGCCGAGACGGGCGGATCACGAGGTCAGGAGATCGAGACCATCCTGGCTAACACGGTGAAACCCCATCTCTACTAAAAATACAAAAACTAGCCGGGCGAGGTGGTGGGCGCCTGTAGTCTCAGCTACTCGGGAGGCTGAGGCAGGAGAATGGCGTAAACCCGGGAGGCGGAGCTTGCAGTGAGCTGAGATCCGGCCACTGCACTCCAGTCCGGGCGACAGAGCAAGACTCCGTCTCAAAAAAAAAAAAAAAAAAAAGAAAAAAGAAAGCAGCTGAAGTTCTGTTTTGGGATTCCTGAACCCAAGCCTGAAGAGGACTGGCTCTTCTACTTGCCACCTCTTGGACCTCAGCTACCATGCTATGAGAAGCCCAAGTCCTCCATTTGATGGAGGCCTGAGGTGCTCTAATTAACAGCTCCAAACTCAAGTGGCAGCCATGTGAGTGAGCTATGTTGAGCCCCCCGCTGACTGTAGTGCCAATCAATATCCCATGGAACAGGGGAACTGCCCAGGTGAGCCTGTCGTCCCATGGGGTCTTAGCAGATAATAAACTTCTGTGGTTTTAAACCCTTATCTGTTGGGTTGTTTTATTATGCACCAATAGACAACCAAAACATCATTTATAAGTAAAATAGAATTAAGTTCTAGTTTCAGAAAGATATAAATAGGCTTTTAATCTATTTGAAAATTCAGTGGGACACTTGAAAGTCTTGTTGGACAGGGGATAGTTGTTCATGATGAGTGATTGTCCCATTTAATGCAGGATGTTTATCATCTGTGGCACCTACCCTAAATGTAAGTAGTGTTTCCTGGTTATTATGACAACCAAAACCATCTCTACACATTTCTAAAGTGCTCTCTAGGCGATGGTACTGACTCTGACTAAAATAATTATTTAGATAGTGACTATGGTGGTAGGTAGTGGTAAAGGTAGAAATGAATTATAGTCCATGTCTTCAAGAAACATTTAATTAGTGAGGCAAAGAAATGTCAAACTGTAACACAAAATAGTAAATGTTGGCTGGGCACAGTAGCTCATGCTTGTAATCCCAGCACTATGGGAGGCTGAGGTAGGGGAATCATTTGAAGCCAGGAGTTTGAGACCGGTCTGGTCAACAAAGTGAGACACCCATCTCAAAAATAAAAAAAGGACACAAAAATAGGCTGGCCATGATGATGTGAGCCTATAGTTCCAGCAACTCCCAAGACTAAAGGTGGGAGCACTACTTGAGCCCAGGAGTTTGAGGCTGCAGTGGGCTATGATTGTGTCATCGCAACCCAGCCTGGGTGACAGACTGAGACTCTGTCTCACAAACAAAATGGAAATGTTATGATGGAGACATCTTCCTGGGACTGCGGTAGCACAGAGAACAGCTTAGGAAGGGATGGTCAGGATAAGTTTCCTGGAGGAGTTAATTATTGAGATGAATTTTGAAGTAAATACATGAGTATCCAAGTGGAGGAGAAGGAACATGGAAATTCAGGCAGAAAAACAGCTTACGCAAAAGCACAGTGTGGGGCAGCGGCAGGTATAAAGATGGCAAGGTAGGTTGGGGCCAGAGGGTAATGTGTCTTTTATGCCTTTTTAAGGAGTTCATTAAAGCCTGAAGGCAATTTCGTAGCCAAAGTCAATGTCGTATGCTTGCCACATCACTCTCCCAATCTCCCTTGCAGTTGGCTGGGGGCCTTGTGACTTGTTCTGGCCAAAAACAAGGGTGGAAGTGATATAAGCCACTTCTAGGCCTGGCTCCTGATAGCATCCCAAGTAGTCTTCCAACTCACTCTTCCTCTGCATCATGTTGGAGGCCATGTATTCCAGATGGCAGAGCTCTAAGAATAAAGAGGGCTATCTGACTTGTGTGAGACTGGCATGTGCAGGAATTAATCCAGTATATTACCACTGAGTTATCACTGAGATTTGGGGGGTATCAATCAGAATTCTGTCAAGAGACAAATTGCCCCAGATGGTTCGAGTGAACAGATTTTAATGAAAGAACTCCTTTCAGAATTGTGGCAGGGTAAGGGCAGAAACATGACAGGTGGGAAGCTGTTACGACCTCTAGATCTGAAGGGGCATAGAGAGGAAGTGGAGTTATGAGAGCCCTAACAGTGGAGTCAAAGAGGAGAAGCTACCCAGAGGAGCTCTAGTCAGAAGCACAGCCTGAGCACGGTGGCTCATGCCTGTGATCCCAGCACTTTGGGAGGCCGAGGTGGGCAGATCACCTGAGGTCAGGAGTTTGAGAGTTCAAGACCAGCCTGGCTAACATAGTGAATAACTGTCTCTACTAAAAATACAAAAATTAGCCGGGCATGGTGGTGGGTGCCTATAATCCCAGCTACTCAGGAGGCTGAGGCAGGAGAATCGCTTGAACCTGGGAGGCAGAGGTTGCTGTGAGCCAAAATTGAGCCACTGCACTCCAGGCTGAGTGACAGAGCAAGACTCCACCTCAAAAAAAAAAAAAGAAGAAGAAGAAGCACATAGTTCCTGTCGAGGCTGTGAACCAGGAGGAAGCGAGGTGGAAACAAATACCCTGAGCTGCCTCTTCTCCTGCCCTTCCATCTCCTGAGAGGGGATCCCCATTGGCCAACCCCAATCAGAAAGCAGCCTGGAAGAAGCCCAAGTGGCAGAGTGCACAGGGGCCAGCCTCCAGGGGCACAAAGCCGTTCAGTAAAGAGAACAGAATGCCTCTGGGGGGTGAAGAGATTCAGCAGCTCACAGGTTTGGCTGTTGTGGCAAATAGCTCTAATTACCCTGCTTGATAAAAATTATGGAAGGATTTTAAGTGGATTTTAAAAATAAGATTTATTGAAATATAATGAACAAACCGAAAGATTCATCCTCTTAAAATACAACTGAGTGCTTTCTGTATAGTCACAGTTGTGCAATCATACACAGTAATTGTAGAACATTTTCATCACCACCCTGCCCCCACCACCAGCCTGCACACACAAATCTCATACCCGTGAAGCAGTCACTCCCCAAACTCCTCTCCACCCCCTCCCCACCCAGCCACCGGAACCACCAGTCTACACAGCCTGTTTCAGTGGATCTGTTGACTCTGGATGTTTCATATAAGTGAAGCCACATAATATGTGCCTCTTGTGTCTGGCTTCTTTCACTTAGCATTATATTCTTTTTTTTTTTTTTTTCTCATGGTAAGAAAGACTTTATTCAACACAATTTCAATAGGTATAGAGACTACTACAACAGGGTCTGCAGTGAATGGGAGAGATTGGCCTCAACCTTAGCAACATATTTTCAAGGTTTATTCATGTTGCAACATGCATCAGTATTTCATTCTTTTTTATTACTAAGTTACATTTCATTGCATATGGTACAATTTTAAAAGATCACAACAGTGTGGAGAATAGGTTGGATGGATCCAAAATCAGTGGCAGAGGTGTGTGTATAATGTATGTAAGTGGAGGAGTGATCATGTTCTCTAAGTATGTTTTCTCAAATTCTTATCAGACCAGGAAACAAGTTAGAGAAGATAAACAGCACTCTTCATCTCCCATCCCCAAATCTCCTCCTTTTCCCGGACCCCCCATCTTGATGAAGCATTATCCATCCAGAATCTGGGGTCCTACTAGGAACCTCCATTTTCCCCACCCATGTTAGATCAGTCACTTTTTTCCTGTGCATGAAACTTCCCAAAGGGCCCTCTTTTCTCTATACCAACTGTTTCCACTGAGGCCCTCAATGGGATCTTGTTGAACTACAGCAGTAACTGCCTAACTGGTATCTTTGTTCATGGTGCCCAGCCACATTGTATCACTGGGAGAACAACAATGATAGAATATCGGTAGTGAAGTGTAACAACTTATTTTATTGTTGAGTTAGGAAGGAGAAATCAGGCATCAATAGCCTATATCCCCTTCCTCTCTTCATCCAATGAGGAGGTAGGAGCCTTTGAGGAATATGCAGTTTTCTCCCTGTTGCATAGGGAGAACTGCCCTGCCTGTACTTAAATGAGTGGGTGGATACAATTGCTAGCATTTGAGGTTTAGAGGAGAGAGCTTTCTTAGCTTTATATTAAGCTGTATCCTCCCATTAAACCATTATTGTAAAAAAAAAGGTGATATCGACTTCCATTTGCTGCAGGTGTTTTAACCATTTTTTCAGAATTTGGGGAAGGACTGTAACAAAATATCAAGTTTATTCTCTCAGTAGCCAAACATAAAGGGAATAATGATCAATTGCCTAGTTTTCATTAATAAAGGGAGAGAACAGGTTTTCAGGAGAGTAATGTCTTCCTGAGTACTTAATTCTAAAACAAAATCTTCAGGTGAGAAATTCGGGTCATGACACAATGTCATAAATAATGTCATCAATATTTTAAGCAGGTGAAATGCAATGCAGATTACATCCTTCACTCATTATAACTGTCTTGGTTTCAGTTCCCCAGGAAACTGGCTCTGAGACAAAAACTTGTGTGCAGGAAGGTTACTAGCAAGTATACTCAGGAACACAACCTGTAAAGATGTCAGAGAAGCAGAATCAGATAGAGAGAGAAGTGAACTGAGGATAAATTAAAAACAGGGGTATCAGCCAAACCCACAGGGAGTTCTGGAATTGGCCTGGCCCTTGGAGTTGCCTGCGCATTAGGGAGACAGGACTAGGTCTTTGTACCACTGCAATGTTAAGTCACTTGAAGCAAACTGCACCTCAGGGAGGTGACATGACCATAAGCCAGGCAGCAGTCATCAGCTGAGGACAAGTCTCAGCAAAGGGCTCAGCTGTGAGCTGTCGGCAGCCAACACTTCTGACAGCTGGGAAATAAGGGACTCGCTCCCAAGAGAGCAATCTGGGCAATGCACTGCAAAATCCATTACAGTCCATCCCCAGCATTGCTCAGACCCATTTGCTTCTCTAGAGAGTTAATCCTATGTCCAGGATTGTGGGTAGTTGTTTGTTTTTTCGTGTTGAAACCTAAAAGAGGAAGACACATGGTATGAACTGGAGCCCTTGTTGCTATAGCTGGTTTCAATGCTACAACTGAAACTCATAATGCCTTTCTTCCACATGCGTCCTAGATTGCTTTCTCCTTCAGCTAAAAACCTTGCTAGTTTAGAGGGCCTATGAACAGAATCACCCACACCCTCATCTCAGAAATCTGAGCCCCTGTTCACCATGCCCTTCTCAGACCATGGTGACTGTACTTGTTCATTTAATGTCAAAATTAAGTAAGGAGTACCAAGAGACACAGTCATGGATCACCTAAGTGCTAGACATATTCTTCCCTGTGGCCATATGTAATAATAGAGGTCACTTATAGCTGCCAGTGTAGGACTCCTTTCTTTGTCTGCTGGTCTCTTGGACTGAAGGGCCTAAAGCAACTGAAAGCAACCATAATTTAAAGTCCAATGGGGTTCTTACTATGTCCTGTGGTGGAAGTGTTACACCTTTTGGAACCAGGAGCCTGAGCAGAACAGAAACCACAAATTCTCTAAGAGGTCACTGAAAGTAGAGCTACTACCACTTCTGCTTTGGACTCCTGAACTCATATATTCCATCGGAAACACAGCATCACAGAATAGGTGTTCACTTAAAGTCTACTACGTGTAGCTGTGCCCCAATGAGACCTTCAAAAGACCACAGCACTATTCCATCAGCAGCAGGTTCTGGGTGGCATTTTAGGTAATAGGATAAGTGGATCCAATGGACATTTTATCAGTTTCCTATTGCTGTTGCAACACATTTCCTGGATTAAAACAAACTATCTTGTATTTCTGGTGGTCAGAAGTCCTGAAATCAAGATGTAAGCAAGGCTACATTTCTTTCATAGGTTCTAGGGGAGACTTTGTTTCCTGATCTCTTCCAGCTTCTAGAGGCCACCTGCATTTCTTGGCTCCCGGCCCCTCCTCCATCTTTAAAGCCAGCAGTGTAGCACCTTCAGATCTTTCTCTTTCTCTTGCACCTCCACTCCTTTGCGGCATCTTCTTCTCTGACTCCGCTTCTGTAGTCACATTGCTTTCTCCCACTCTCACCCGCCTGCCTCCCTCTTATCAGAACTCTTGTGATTACATGGGCCCACCTGGATAAGCTAGGATAATCTCTCCATCCAAAGATGCTTAACTTAATCACATCTGCAAAGACCCTTTTGCCATGTAAAGGAACATATTTTCAGGTTCTGAGGATTATAACGTGGACATCTTGGGAAGGGGGGCATTATTCAGCCCACCATAGACATGTATCTACTGTCACATATCAGATACCATAAGGTAAGTGGGCTCCTTGGTCTGCTACTGTCACATATCAGATACCATAAGGTAAGTGGGCTCCTTGGTCTGAGCCAATGCTTTTCAGGATCCCATATCTATGTGAGTCTTCAGATAATGGTGCTGGCCAATGAATGTCCTATGGACAAAGAAGGCAAACCCATATCAGAATAGGTACCAATCTCAACGAAGTTAAATCACTGACCCTTCCAAGGTGGAATGTAATCAACTATCCAGCCAGTGCCTGGCTGGTCTGCTTGAGGGATCATGCTGTCTTAAGGGCTTAGTGTTAGTCTCTTTTGCTGGCAGTTTGTGCATGTGGCAGTAGCAGTAGCTAGATCAGCATTGCTTAGTAAGAGTCCTTGCTGCAAGTTCCATGCATAACCTCCATCCTTGCCACCCTACAGAGCCTCCATCTCTGCACCAGAGCTACTCCATCCATGTGCCTTTTGTGCCACCATCGGGTGGACAAAAACAGAGAGTAACTTCAACTGGTGGAATCGTCCTATGTGATTGTTCACTGACTCTTCCAGGTGAGATGCTCTCTGATGGGCGTCACTATGTGATTCAAAGATATTCATGCTTTGTGCTCACTCCAACTCCACTCACATGCCTCTTTTACAGACCTTCTTCTCCCCAATCTTCTAATCTTTTTGCTTTCAGTCCGTTGACCAAAGAGCCAAGCCATCTGCCATTACCATGAGTATTACATATTCTTACTTCAGACTACTTTTATGTGTAAAATGAATGAGAATGTATACTGCATAAAGACTGAACCACTGAGAGGATTTTGCCTGATTACTATCTAGTGATCCTGCACTGTCAGGATCATAGTGCAACAGCTGTCCATTTTCAGCTTGCTCGCACTCACCAAGCCAACCATCGAATGAACCAAGCTCAACTTTTTTCCTCCCCTACACAAACAGCCATATATTTGAGCTTAGAGGCAGGCACCAGTGCAATAGTGGGGGACAACATAGGCATCTGGCCTCATCCTCATGCAGCTTACTTGTGCTATGGCCTGCCCATGCCCAGTTCTGGGTATATCACCTTCACCTTATCATACGTTGACATTGGGCCCACTGGACCTTATGAGTTGGTGGGTCTGACAAAACGCAGCTCCTAGTGGGCGGTTCTAGCCACTTGACATATCTTGTGATCACCTGATATCTCAAAAGGAGATATTCTGTGTCTCTCAGAGCTCAAATAGTACGCCAAGAGCCATTTTTCAAATAGTGTATAATGTTTTTGCTAAAGATCACATGGTCTTGCTCCAGAGTCCTTAAGCTCTTCTTTGTGATTTTCCCACTGAAACTTCTCATTCATTCCAAAGCATCTTTTCCTGTCACTGACATCTGTAATTTCATAGGTTCTGTCATGTTGTCTGGCCCAAGGAGCAGAAGTGCTTTTTGCACAGCCTAGAAATGATGCAGAATTTTTTTTCTGCTTTGGGCATCACTTAAAGCTGTCAGTCATGTGTGTCATTCAGGAAATGTGTCAGAGCAATATTCTCAAGTAAATATTGTGCCTTCAGAAAATAGAGAAAAAAGATAGGAAGAACAAGATGAAATAATTTACCCTTTACCTTGTAGGAGGTATCTGGCATGCCTCAGACATCTATGCACTCAACAAGAGGAATCTAATTCCACTAACTTTATAACTAACACCTTCCTTGAACCTCTCAAAAGCTTGAGCTACTGCACCTGCAGGCGCACTGACATCCACAGGTATCCGATCCTAGCCATCTCCAGTGAAAGTTTTAGCAATTGCACAGCTACACTTACCACATGTGAGGGCTATCAGTGCTCCATATTCTATCCATCCATCATCAGTGATAGCCCATTAGTATTCTATTACTGCATAACAATATTACCACAAACTTAAAATGACACACACTATCTTCTAGTTTCTGTGTATCAGGAGTCTGGGCATGACTTATCACTGTCCTCTGCAAGTCTCTAATCAAGATGTCAGCTGAGGCTACAGTTCATCTGAGGTTCAACTGGAAAGGAACCACATCCAAACTCATCTGGTATTTGGCAGAATTCAATTCCTGCAGGCTGCCAGGCTGAGGACTCAGTTCTTCATTGGCTGTTGGCCAGAAACTATCATTAACCCTTTTATCATATGATCTTCTCTGTATGATGGCTTACAAAATGGCAACTTGCTTCTTCAAAGCCACTAAGGGAGAGAGGGTCCCAGCAAGACAGTTATAGTAGTATGTAACTCAATTACATAAATATAATCAAGTACATCCTGTCACTTCTCTCATATTCTATTGTTTTGGAGGAATTTGCAGGTCCTACCCACAGACAAGGGGAAAAGTTTATACAAACACAGAGATATTAGGATATAGAGATCACGAGGTCACCTTAGAAACTGTGAGAAACTTAGAGGGCCCTCATTGCCACCTAACCAGTGGATAATCCAGCTCCAAAATTCCATTTTAGAGTTTGGTTCTTCAGACCACTCCCCTTACAACTGAATTAAGTTGGGCTCCCTGGGAAAGAGACTGGGAAACAGATGTAGACTTGCATGCGAGAAGTTTATTGCAGAGTTCTTCTGACAATACTACTAGTGAATGAGTGAGAAAAGCAGGATCGGTTGAGAGAGAAAAATGGAACTGTAATGTAACCGCAACAGATTTTATTGCACGAAGGGTTCTAGGAGCTGGGACGGCTCTTCAAAATCATTCTGAATTAAGGTAAGAGTGCCTGGTCTTTGTATACCACTTTGAGCAGTTATTTGATGCAAGCAGCCCCTGGAAAGGGGTTGTAACCTGGCATAAGGCAGTTCCCTAAGGCCAAGAGCAACTTATGGGAAGTCATTTAGACTTGAGCAGCCAACAGTCAACATTCTCAACAGCTGGAGAATAAGTCTCATACCAGAAAGCATATCTGGGAGGAACACTATTGTAGTAATCTTTAATAAAATCCAAAGGTATCATATAAAATACAATTCAGTGAACTTTCTGATGCTTTGACTTGACTAAAGGAAGAAAATTTAGGACCCAGGGGAATGAATGGGTTTTTATGCTTTTAAGTATTTTCCACAAATACATATTTCTTTCAGACAGATTACTGACAGATTCTAGACAGGGAATGCACCCTGAGAAGATGCTGGAGTTGGTATATCAAGTAGAATGCTTTGACTGCAAGTAACAGAATACTTCATTAACAGTAGCTGACACAATTAGGAATTTGATTTTTACCTTATATAAAAATAAGTTTGAAACTTTGTTCAATGGTTCTATGATGTCAGGGTCAATATTTGTGATGCTCTTGGCCTTATCTCATGCCTCTTGCCTTAAGGCTATGAACATCAGCCATTCTGTCCATCTTTTACGTAGAAAGAAAGGGAGAGAGAGAGAAGTAGTACCAGCAGATTTTCTCTTATTGTGCTGTTCTGAATTGTGTCACAATGCCAACTCCAGGTACACAACAGACTCATAGAAAAAATATTTCACTTTTTCCAGCATCCAGAGTGGAAGCAGGCAAGGAAGGGGATTCAGAATGGGTATGGGTGAGCCAACTAATATTTTCAAAGCAGATTTCTGTTTTGCTACTTGAAGTCAGATCTGCAAGCTTTCAAGACCAGATGAAAGATATTAAAATGCCATGCTTTGGCTGAGAAACCAAATCAGGTTTATTATTTGGATGGAAGACCATCTGTATCATTCAGGGTCCAATCAGGAAAACAGATAAATGCATGCCAGGTCATTAAGAGAGAGAATTGAATATGGGGAACTAATTGCAATGCTACTGAAGGAATAGAAAAGCCAAACAAGGAACAGAGATATTTACAATCCCTAGGGCTGGAGACACCAAGGAGAAAACACTGCTACCACGGTCCACAAGCTGGGGCTGCTCAGTGAGAACTGGCTCTACAAGAGGTTACCTGATTGCAGCTGGACCATGGAAGGAGAAGCTGTTCAGCAGGAGCTGGAACCACGGAGGAGATGAGAGAGAGAGAGAGAGAGAAAGAGAGAGAGAGAGAGATTGATTCTCTTGCTGCCTACTTGCCAGTCACCCATTTCGCCCCCAGGCTGAAGCTAATTTGAAACTAGCTGGCAAGGGAAGCCTGGCAAATGGAATTTGTAGGGATCGTTCCCCTGCTGTACAGAGCAGAGCAGGAGAATGGACAGGAATGGACTCAAGAGCAAATAAGCAGATTCCTGTCACTCCACTCCACCAACACCGAGGCAGACTTCAGAAGTACCTACAGGAATGTCACAGTTTGTCTCTGCAAGCAGTGCTCTTTGCTGCACCAAAACAATTTGTAATTAATTCAGTTTACAACATTTGGCATCAAATAGATAAGATTATTTTGTCTATCCAAGAAAATTCTGTCACCACATATTAATTCAGGAAGACTGTGAAATATTTTTTTATGACTTTTTTGTTCTAAAAACTTTTTAAATAGCTTCCAGTCTAGTTTGAAGGCAAACCTGATATGATATCAAAAAAGGGGCAAAATATTCTTAAGAAAAATTTTTTTATGAAGGACTGGTAAATTGGCTTTTTACTTTCTAAATATAAATGTAGGAATATTCATCAAAATAGAAAGCCAAACTAGGCAAGGTCAAGATTTTGATGTTAAATTTAGATTAACCTACAGAAAATGTAAATTATAGATGATTTATACTTTTTGAACCTGGAGAGATACCATAGCTACTAGCCTTTTGAGAAGAAACTATAGTCTGTTTTGGCTGTTACATGTCAAAATGTATCCATCAGTGAAAATTCAAAACACTTACTGAATTTTTGAAGGTAGGCAATGTGTTTTGTGTGTTAACAAATTACACAAAAATGAGTATTTTAGGGAAACAAATATTGTCTTTGGATTCTATTCTTCCTGTCATGTCAAGACACAGTAAATCTTTATTTGTGGACAGGACTCTTTGTTAAGAAAACAACAACAAAACCAACTTTCAAATCCAAGTCTGTGTAACTCAAATTGTATAACTCTTTTGTTACTTCTTCAAGCACGAGATTAGGACATCCCTCAAATAAGGGATCATTAAGATATTAACATACTATTGACAATAATAGCTATGGCCTGCTAGGTAGTATGTTAAGCAAGTAAGTCATACAGATTATTTAATTTAATCCTCAAATAATCTAATGAAGTAGGTGCTATTATTATTCACTTTACTGATGAGGAGATGTAGCATGAGAGAGGTAAAAGTCTTTCAAAAGAAAAGACCATGACTAATATAGTCATTTCAGAGCCATTTAGTTATATCTGGTTATCTGGATTTGGCAATAACCCTATTAAATATATTTAAAGGAAACACTAATACAACAAAATTGCTATTCTATGTAAGAATTTCAATTATCCTCTTATTATTTAATTTTAATAATAAAGATCAATCTAATATCACCCCAGTTAAAAATGGCTTATGGCCAGGCGCAATGGCTCATCCCTCTAATCCCAGCACTTTGGGAGGCCAACTGGGGTGGATCACCTGAGGTCAGGAGTTTGAGACCAGCCTGGCCAACATGGCGAAACCCCGTCTCTACTAAAAATACAAAAATTTGCTGGGTGCGGCAGTGCACGCCTGTAATCACAGCTATTTGGCAGGCTGAAGCACAAGAATCGCTTGAACCCAGGAGGCAGAGGTTGCAGTGAGCTGAGATCACGCCATTGCACTCCAGCCTGGGTGATAGAGTGAGACTGTCTCAAAAAACAAACAAACAACAACAACGAAAAGGTTTCTATCCAAAAGACAGGCAATAACAAATGCTGGCGAGGATGTGCAGAAAAGGGAACCCTTGAACACTGTTGGTGGGAATGTAAATAAGTACAACCACTATGAAGAACAGTTTGGAGCTTCCTCAAAAAAACTAAAAATTGAGCTACCATATGACCCAGCAATCCCACTGCTGGGTATATACCCAAAGGAAAGAAAATCAGTATATAGAAGAGATGTCTGTGCTCCTGTTTGTTGCAACACTTTTTACAATGGCCAGGATTTGGAAGCAAACTTATTGATGTAAATGTCCATCAACCTATAAACGGATAAAGAAAATGTACACACATACACAATGGAGTACTATTCAGCCATAAAAAGAATGAGATCCAGTCATTTACAATAGCATGGACTGAACTCCAGATCATTATGTTAAGTGAAATAAGCCAGACACAGAAAGACAAACATCACATGTTCTCACTCGCTTGTGGGATCTAAAAATCAGGCCGGGCGCGGTGGCTCACGCCTGTAATCCCAGCACTTTGGGAGACCCAGACGGGCGGATCACGAGATCAGGAGATCGAGACCATCCTGGCTAACACGGTGAAACCCCGTCTCTACTAAAAATACAAAAAAATTAGCCGGGAGTAGTGGCGGGCGCCTGTAGTCCCAGCTACTCGGGAGCCCAAGGCAGGAGAATGGCGTGAACCCGGGAGGCGGAGCTTGTAGTGAGCCAAGATCACGCCACTGCACTCCAGCCTGGGCGACTGAGCAAGACTCCCTCTCAAAAAAAAAAAAAAAAAAAAAAACAAAAAAAAACCAATTGAACTTATGGACATAGAGAGTAGGATGGTTACCAGAAGCTGGGAAGAGTCAGGAGGAGTTCAGGGAGGGGAGGGTGGGGATGGTTAATGGGTACAAAAAAAAAAAAAGAATGAATGAATAAGACCTACTATTTGACAGCACAATAGGGTGAGTATAGTCAATAATAACTTACTTGTATATTTTAAAATAACTGAAAGAATGTAACTGGATTGTCTGTAACTCAAAGGATAAATGTTTGAGGGGATGGACACCTTATTCTCCATCATGTGCTTATTTCACATTGCATGCCTGTATCAAAATATCTCATGTATCCTATAAATATATATACCTTCTACATATCCAAAAAATTTTTTTAAAGTAATAACAAAATTTTAAAAAGATTAATCTAATAACTTATAAATGATACTAAAGTTTTCAAGGTTGAAATACTATAGTTTTAAAATTTCTCTTTTTAGGACAATTATACTTTAATAACTTTCTACATCAGTTGTGAAAACATCCTCTGGGCTAAATGCATCACAACAATGAGAGTTTGAAAGAATGTGATTTGCATTCAGATATATAGTATTGAGTTCACATACTTAAAAAACATATACTAATACATTTTAGAATAAATTTTCAAGGATGAAAATGTCAATATATAACTTAGGACCCCTGGAACTTATATATTTGGATGTGGGAAAACTTGGACATATAATTTACATCTTTTAAAACTACTATGAATAAAAAAGAAAAACATTAACTCATCATGCTTACGAACTACTGAATATCCCAAGGCCCTAAAAATAAACTTGTTTAAAGCAAGAGGTTAAGATAGCCAGGGGATACAATATATAATTTATGTTTAAAATAATTTCGATCGCCATGTTGAATTTTTCCCTTCAGCTTGGAGTATTAAATATATTATATGAAATATACTTTATTTTACAGTGCAATATATTTGTTAAGAATGCATTATCTTATTACCCTTAAAAAGCGAAGGTCACTGAAGAGTAAAGCATGTCTTCACTCTTCAAGCCTTTTTTTTTTTCCCAAATCGTTCTTAGCTACCAATTTTGTTTTTAAATTCCCCAATACATTGTTGTACAAATCCAGGAAACAAATGCAGACTTGACCACAGCATTTTCAGCAGTCCTGATGTATCTGATAATATACATACTTCCTGTGTTTGTAATCTTGTAGCATTAACCTTTTAAATGAAACTAACAAACAACACTAATCTGTCCTCTTATATACGCGTTATGGTTCCCGTCCTGTCATTTACTACATCAGCACGGGTAGCTTCCTTTAAAAACAAAATCGTTAAAGATGAGAGTAGGAAAAATGTAAATGTGATAAGAGTTCAAAAAGCTGTGGTCCAGGTTTGTAATGTTAAGTGGAAAAGAACGACTAAATTTGTGATCACAAGGTGAAAGATGAAGCCATAGTCTTATACATGGGCAGAGGCCAGAGAGATCTCTTTGCGAAATGAGCATACCAACCACAAAGACTAAAAAATACTACGCCCGTAATAAAATGGGCACTGGCAGGATTTGCCGTAGTTCAGTGCTATTCTTTGAGGGCGAATGTGTCGTAGGTGAACTGCTGTCTAGCCCATTCCGACACCCAAGCCGCCCAGGCGGCCCCCACGCCCCCCCGGCTGCAGCCCTCCCTGTACACACAAACGCACACACGCCCAGCCCGGCCGCTGGAGGAAACTAAGATGGCAGCGCCGAAAGCACGGGGGCCGTGCTCGGTTGGGGGTGGGGGGGGGGAGAAAAGCAAAATCCTCTGTGTTTTTTTCATTCTATATAGGTCCCCCTCTTTCCCCAAACACATGGGCTGCGTAAGGCATTCAGTAGTAGAGCTCGCGGGAGCGGTGGGAGGGGACGCTTGCTTTGCATATTGCCAGAAACCCACGTCTCCGATCTGCAGCGACGATTCAGGCGATCCTCGCGACTTGTGACCACACTCCCCTTCACGTCCCCTTGACAGTGGAAGTAAGGGTGCCTCCAAAGGCCTTTTTCTTCCTGGCATGCGCCCCACTCCCCCGCTATCCCAGGGGAGCCTTCTAAGGTGCCCAGCTGTCAAGGCGGTAGCTGTGGCAGTTGCGGGGACCGGGGAGCGCGCCGTGCGGAGGCAGGAAGAGGAGGAGGAGGAGAAAAAACGCTGCACTGGCTATCAATTTAGAGGAGAGCGACCGCTGCCGCTGCCGCTGCCGTGGAAGGAAACGCTGCCAACCGCAACAGAAACGCCACCCTGGGATACCTAAGTGAGCATGTGTGCGACTCTGCGCACGCCTAGTTGCGCAGCTCAATGACACCGGCCTTTTTAGGAAGTTATCCAGTTTCCGGGTTTTGAGTATATCCAGGAGGCTCCGAAGGGGCCTGTCTGGGACTAAACAGCAGTAAGGATTGAAGCGAAATTAATGAATGGTGGGAAGAGCCCGGAGACCAGGGCAGCCGCGCGGGTCAATGTCCACTAGAAACTCTAAATGGGCAGTGACTGCACATTCCACCACCTGACCCTGCGCTGTAAATGTTTTCTGTGCAAGCAACATTCCTTTAGCCAACATCTATTTACCTCATGTTTAGGGCTAGACCCTGTGCTAGGAGCCTGTGATGGTTGAACAGACACCATTGCTACCCTACGGAAAACCTAGTGTTTTGTTTAGTATGTGCTACCATTTGTGAAAATTCATGTGCCAAGTTGGACATCCTAGATCCTTTAAGTCCTCCCTCAATCTCATGTAGTGGGTATTCTTTTGAGCATTATTCAGAGGAGATATTTTGCCCAAAGCCAGACAAGTATTAAGTAGCAGAATCAGGATCCAATTCCAGGGCTGTCTGATTTCAGAACCTTTTAGCTACCCTGCTAGGTCTTGCAATAGTAATGGGCCCTCTCATTGCTTACCTGTCAGGCCTTAGAATTCTTAGAATTTAGCTGCCTCTACACCATTGTCTTGGCTCTCACTCCAGGGTGAGGGGCTGCCTGGTCAACACTGAGGTCTTTAACTGTGCTGAAGCATTAGGATAGAAATTTAGTCTAATAAATACTTACTGGATACCTAGTACGTGCAGAGTCCTGAAGTGGCTGAAGAAGACACAAAAACAAGCTCTGAAGGAACTTAAGATAGATAAGGAAACAAGACAACAAAAACTTAACGGGACTAATTACAGTACTAAAATACTATGATTCCACATGTCTGTCCTTTGTTCCTATGTTTATCCCACTGCTAATTATCTTTAAAAAAATCTAAATGAAATCCATCTATTATTTAAAGCTTCAGAAAAAATGCATTGCTTTCAGCAACCTTCAACCCTAAAACTCGAATTAATTTACTTTCTTATTCCCTGTTGTTTGCACTTCTCAAACACTAAGGAGGATTTTTTTTAATTTATTTATTTTTTTTTAAGAGAAGGTCATCCAAAGAAGAGGCACAGATATAAGAACTAGTACATAGATGAAAGATACAGTACGGGGATGACAGAACTTATAAATTATTTTGTCAGGACTATAAATTAGGCAACTCTTCAAATTGAGAGTCAAAGGATAAAAAGGTAGTAGGAATCAAGGTGCATTGGCACGTATATTTCTAGAGCATATACTTAGATGGGGTTTGTAGGTTAGTTTGGAACAAAGGACTGAGCACATGTTACTTTTTTATAGATAAGATCTGTGAGGGATCTGACATTTTCAGACGCTATACAGTCTCAGTCACAATTATTGTTTCAGATCACATTCAAGAATTATCTTTAAAAATGTAAATTTGGGCAGAAAAAAAAAAAAAAAACAAGTAAATGGCCACTGCCAAGAGATAAAAGTGCACTCTTAGGTGAGTGAGGAGTCAACAAAAAGAGTACTTTAAAAAATATTATTGCTCTGTTGAGAACAAGAATTTGGGAATGATTCTGGCTTGTAAATACTAGCCTATCTGTTAATTCTACTTTCACACACACAAAAAGAATGTGCTAGATTACTACCTCTCTTTGTAAGTAAAAGCTATGCTAAACAAGCTTAAATCCTAATGACAAAAACCATCTAAAATAAGATCTCTAAAGGCACTTCTAATTGGGATGGTTTTCTCTGCCTTAAACTCTGAATTAACCAGCACAGTTCACAGGAAATCTTCCTGTTGGGAGCAGAGCCTTGGGGATGAGCTAGCAGGAGTGCGTGCCACTCCTCCTCGGTCGACGGGCACGTTCCCTCTTGCTTTCTGGTCCTTGTTCTTCCACCTGGAGGGAACCTGAAGTCAAACGCCAGCAGCTGATAGCCTCCCCAGCACTTTCCTTACTCTTCCTCAAGCTGCTGGTAAAACCCGGAGAAGTGGATTGCTTCGGATCCGCACCACCCAACCGCCCCAAACCCAAAGCCCCGAGGCGGAGGGAGTGGTGGCGGAGAGGGGGTGGGGAGGGAAAGGGGCTGCAGTTACTGAGCATGTGCGAGGAGTGGCGCATGCTCTGTGAGGCCGGCAGCTTCCCATTGCGGGTAGCCCGGGCGGTGGTAGCGGTGGTGGCGGCGGCAGTGGCGGCACCGCCTCCTCCTCACACTCCCGGGGTGGCGGGGTTAGATGAGCGGCCCCAGTAGCGGCGAGGGCGGCGCGGGGGGGAGGAGGAGAAGAAGGAGGAGGAGAAGGAGGTCGCTGTCTTTGTAGTCTCCCTGCTGCGGGAGCCAGAGGCCGCCGCCGGAGCAGTCGTCGTTGGAAAAGGGCTGTGTGTGCGCGCGCGTGTCTGCCCGCCTGGCCCGCGGGGACGAGGCGGCGGCGGCGGCGGCGAGGATGATGATGTGCGCAGCGACTGCCTCCCCCGCCGCCGCCTCCTCGGGGCTTGGCGGGGACGGATTCTACCCAGCCGCCACCTTCTCTTCCTCCCCGGCGCCGGGGGCGCTGTTCATGCCGGTTCCCGACGGCTCCGTGGCTGCGGCAGGGCTGGGGTTGGGGCTACCCGCCGCGGACTCCCGGGGTCACTACCAGCTGCTGCTGTCAGGCCGGGCCCTGGCCGACCGCTACCGGAGGATTTATACAGCTGCGCTCAATGACAGGGACCAGGGGGGCGGCAGCGCTGGACACCCAGCCTCCAGGTGCGTCCCCAGGGTGCCCTTCCTTGCGCCCCATGCCGCGCGTGCAACCGCGTGTGTGTGTGCGTGCGTGTGTGTACCTGCGCATTTACTGAGCTTTCAGCCCGCTCTGGATGTCGGCTGGTAGGAGTGCTTATCGAGATAGGAGGGTGCGGTGGCTGCAGTTTCTGCTCTAAGTGTGTGTGTGTGTGTGTGTGAGTGTGTGTGTGCGCGCGCGCGCCTATGTAGGGGGATAGTGAGGAGTGGCAGGGGAGCCTGTGATCCTGGAAAAGGCGATGGTGCTGGTCGGCTGTGACACGTGTGTGTATCGTTGAGGTAGGAGGTGGCATGGGTAGAGAGGGTAAGAGGATGATACACGAAGAGAATGGCAAGAGTGGCAAGGGAAGTGGCATTTTCAGTGTCTCTGCCGCAATGTTATTCGCACGTGCCCCCTCTCCCATGACATTCCTTCCAGCCCTTTCCACCTCCCTTCAATCTGCCTTTCACGAGTCATGGTATAGATTGGTTGAGTTTTGGATAGGCAGGCCCGAGGGATAGGCGTGAGGTCTGGTTTGAAAAGATTTACGAATAAGGGACGCAGACGGAGATCTATGTAGATACGAAAGGTGTCTGATAGAGATTTTCAGAGCTGTACTTTGATAACAGGGCCTTTTGGTCTTCTCGAAATGAGGTTGCAGTTACTCTTGTGATCTGATGTCCTATCGGCCATTTCTCTTCATCCTCTGTTCGATTTCCTCTGCTACTTACAGGCTTTAGAGTAGAGAGGGTTTTGTAGGGAAAAGGAGAAAACTGCAGAACTTCAGAATATGACAGCTGGTACAGCGTTCAACGGCCACTAGCTAGAAAATCTGAATAGCGTGTAGATCTCTCTCTTTTACTTAGGCTCACTACGCCTTCAGCTTCCTTGATGTAGATGTTCAGTTAGTTTCATTTTCTTTTTCTTAAAATGTAGGTGCTTTTTTTTTTTTTTTTTTTTTTGAGGTCTCTCCTATTGTTTTCTTTTCCATGCCCTTGCATGCCGCATACCCTGCAGGATGGTGACTGACTTGTTTCACCAGCTTTGACAGTGGTAATTGGGAGTTGGCTTCATCTTTTTTTCCCACAGCTTCTTGCAGTACATGGGGAAAACATAGTAGGAAACTGTCAAAATGAGTTAAAGAGTTTACTGTTATTTATTGAATGTGCAACTTATTAGGCAATTGTTAGATGTCTTTTTCTGCCATTATGAAAGGGACGAGGCAGTAAGTAAGGTATTTGTCGTTTATCACTAATGTATTATGGCTTATCTGTTGGAGAGAGTTGTAAAGATGGAGCTTTGCTCACGCTTTTTCTAGGTTAACCAGTCTTTTCATGTCTGTGATTGTTTACAGGATTGGGCACAGGAGTAGTTTTACCATATGGATGTAAACGTGTGTAACTACTTTTTGCTATCTGAACTGAAGGCCAGAATGTTACAAGACTGTTTTTGCTGATGTTTTTGAAAATAGCACAAAACCACATGAGGCAATTTGCCCTGATAATTAGGTATAATTTTGATCTGCAGATCTCTAAATTATGGCACCGGAGGAACATCTTTACAAACTCCTCTCAAAGAATTTAAATGTATTTTGCGTATGGTTTCCAGACTTATTTAATAATTTGTGACTGGTATATTCCTGTTTTGACTTTCTACTACTAGTGTAATATGATTTCTGTGTATCTAGAACTATATTAACAGTTTTAGACAAAATTAACATAGATTAATCACATAACATTTGTGAATGATTTTTTAGCCTTTGGTCCGTTTTTGTACAAGCTGTCAATGAAAAGTAATGAAGAATTAGTTCAAGTATTTCGAGAACTACTCATAGAAATCAGCCTTACATTATGATATTGCCTGCTAATGCTCGTTCAACACATTATTGTTTATTAAAGTGCACATGGTTTTATTACAAAAAGTAGCCTGCAACTTCTCTATTGATGATTTGATTAAGAATTAAATCACATTTCTTATTAAAGATGTTGGGGAAAGTAGAACTGGGGTTTCAACTCTGAATGAATGATAGAATTATTTGTATAGGGACACTAGTTGAGTTAGAGGAGAAGATGAGATCATTTAGACTGAATGGAGGAAGAATAGAGAATGACGCTCTAGTGAGCATCAGGTTTAAAGGTGTGAGAGAAAGGAGACAGTGAAGGAAACAGAATCAAAATTAGGAAGAAAATCATGAGACAGTAGCCTCTGTGGCTCTAGGAGAGTGGATTGAAAATTCTCAGAAGTGGTAAATGTTGAAGAAAGTAAGAACAGTGTTCAGGTGATTGATAACTTTTGAGGAAGTGGTGAGAATAGAGGGATGTGGTGAGGAGTGAATGGAATGTGTTTTTGGTAACTCAAGGGGATTTCAAAGTTGAAGGAAGGATATTCAAATATAGGAGGTTGGGTGGGATATGCAAATATGGGAGGCTAAGTGGAGAGACAGAGTGAAGAAGTGAGAGAGGGGATAATTGATAGGAAAAGGTCAAAGGGATCTCAGGGACAGAGTAAAGGTGACAGGTGGAGAGGTTAGCAATTGAAAAAAGGAGCAGTTAACATAGAAGGAGTGGAGGTAAGTACTTGTAAATATAAAGACTGGGAGTTTATTGAGGATAGGAATCATATCCTGTTCGTTTTGAAAAGCCCAATGTCTAGCACATTTTTTGGCATGAATTCTGTAAACATCAAGTGCCTGCTCTGTGCCAGGCACTATTGCAGGTGCTGAAGATGTAGCGGTGAGCAAGATAGACAAGGTCTCTGCTGTCTTGAAAAATCCACTCCAATGCGAGAAATAGACAATTCATAATTTCACTTACTATTAAGTGACTGTGAAGCCATAAAACCTATTTCAGGTGATAGGGCAATTTGTAGTGGGGCTATTTTAGGTAACATGGTCAGGAAATGTCTCTTTGAGAGTTGGCATTTAAATTGGATTGCAATGATGAGGAGGCAGATGTAGAGGAAGAATGTTCTGGGAATTTATAAAGGCCTTAAGATGGGAACAAGCCTGTGTTCAAGGAACAAAAACATGATGAGTGAGTTATCAATGTCGAATGAATTAATTACTCTTTGCTTTAGGTGTACAGTTGAGAAGTTGAGAGTTTCAAACCTAATGGACTCAGTGACTTTGATGACAGTCTAGCAAAGTGGTTAAGAGCTTGGACACAGAAGCTAGACTATGGTTTTGCATCCTGGTTTTGTCATTTGCTAGCTGTGTAACCTTGAGTATGTTACATAACTTCTATGCCTCAGTTTTTTAAATATGTAGAATGGGGATCATAATACGTGAATTGTTTTGTAGATTAAATCAATGTATGTGCTTGGCATGTTGGCATGTTGAGTGCTATGAAATATTAGTTACTGTTTTTTTTTTTTTTTTGCTGTGAGTGAGGGTTTTGGGGACTTGAGAGAAGGCAAGGATCATGTCTTACTCTTTTATTTTTGGTCTCAATGACTGTGTAGAATGTGGGAATAACTCTTTGATTTATCCAGTGACTGAATAGATATATTTTTGGATGAATGAGGCCAATCAAAATCGGAACATTCTCTTGGGGAAAAGGGGTTGGACAGAAAATGTATAAAGGAATGTTTGATCTGTTCTGAATGTGAATGGCGGTATAGCCATGCACTTGGGAGGCACCATAGCACAGTGGCTAAATGTTAGAGCTCTGGAGGTAGACGTCTGCCTTTTTCTATTTGTGTTAAATTGGGGAAGTTAATTAGACTTTCTTTGTCTGTTTGTTTACTTGTAACTTTATAGCGTTATCAAAAGGACATTATGTCTGCACCTGGTAAGTGCCCATTAAATGTTACCTGTTATTATTAAAATCACATTTAAAATTCCAATCAGGATGGCACTGTATGTTTTCTCCACACAAAATAGAAATGGAGAAAACCTAGTTGAGTTGATTTAGGGTTAAAGAAAAAATAAAAGGAAGGTTTTGGGGACAGTGTTTGACCATATGGTAAAAAGGAAAGTGATGCCAAGAGGGAACTGATAGACTGGAAGATAAAGAGGAGTCAGGGTATCTGGGTCCTGAAGTCGTAGAAGAACAATGTTGCCGAAAACAACAGAGGGGATTGTGACCAGAATGAGGGATCTAAACTTAACCCCCTTAGTCCTTTCAGCTGCTTTATCTCTTTCTTGTTAGAAATGGTATTTGAGTCCATCCTTCAGATGCATGGGATTTTGGTTGTAAGAGGTTAAGTAGTCATTTTAGCAAAACTTCAGGGATTATTTTATTTATTTTGAGACAGGCTGGAGTGCAATGGTGCGAATGTGGCTCACTGCAGCCTCAACCTCTTGGGCTCAAGTGATCTTCCTGCCTCAGTTTCCTCCAGGGACTACAGGCATGCACCACCATGCCCGGCTTGTTTTTTTATTTTTTGTAGACACAGAGTCTCACCATGTTGTCAAGACTGGTCTTGAACTCCTGAGCTTAAGTGATCCTCCCACCTCCGCCTCTCAAAGTGCTGGGATTACGGGTGTGAGCCACCATGCTCAGCTTGTTCAGGGATTATTGCTTGGCACTAACCATTAGCCCTATAAAAATTTATAAGACACAAATTCATAAAACACAGATTCTGGACTTGAGTTTATTGTTTATCTGGGAGTGTAAGATACAAAGGCAGATACTTATAGAAGTGTTAAATGAAATGACCAAGAAAGTATAACCTACTATGACAAAGCCATGGCATTCTAAGCTGGCTCAAAAGCGTGGGCAGAGACGGGAAAGCACAGTTTGTATGTAGATAACAGCAGGAATTCTGTTAGAGCTAGATTGCAGGTGTCATGAAGAACAATAGTGGAATTCATTCTGGAAATGGAGGCTTTGGCTAGGATGGGGCATCTTGAAGACCAAGGTAAGAGTTGGATTTTATTCAGTAGACACTGATCACCCTTGATGGTTTTAAGCTATGAAGAGACGTTATTTATTGTAGGAGTATGTCAGGAAGTAATGTGGGATTGAATCTGTATGTGTGCATTTGCATTTGTGCATAGGTAGTAATTTTCTTCATGTCGCTGTTACATCAATGGGATGTGTATGTGTATAAACACATGTTAAGGCAAAACTGCTCTGTTGGTATACTGATAAGTAGAAATGTGAAATGAATTAGTTTCCTAACTCAAGAGAAGAGAAAAATCTTGCCTTTGGGCTTAAGAGGAAAATAAAAATGTCAATCTAAAAATACTTTTGTCCTTTAAAATATTTGTTTAAAAAATCAGCAGAATAGCCTCACTTTTTTTCTCAAAAACCAGATTAAACATTTAGGTTTTCTGAGGAGGGGTTAGGTTAATTGAGGTTTAATTTACATATAATAAAATTCATCCTCTTTAAATGTTCATTTGAAGAATCCTGAAACCATCACCATAGTCAAGTATAAACTGTTTCCATCCCTTCAAATAAAAAGTTCTGTCAGACCCTCCTATCCCTGGTTCCTGACCACCGCAAATCTGTCACTGACATTTTGCCTCTTCTAGAATGTCATATAAATCTAGCTCCTTAAGGGCAGCGCCCCCAGGTATTGTTCATCTTTCTGTCTTTTATCTGTATTTCCTGTAAGTGGAAGTTAGACCTTAAGGGTTTATTGGGTATTGGTTAGAAATGTTTTAGCAAGAATATTGTATATGGTGCTGGGTACTGCATGTTGCATCCCATCCAGAGGTTGTGAGGTTGTCTCACTATTTAATACGTTAAATCTGATTACTTGGGTAAGATGGTACCTACTAGATTTCATCTCTGTAAATGTATCTTTTTTCCATTTGTAAAGAGCAAGTAATCACAGGGTAAAAACTTGAGCACATTGTGAATATCTTTTACCTAATGCTTTTAGCATTTTTTGATAACCTTGTCTGAGTCAATAATTTCATTAGGGTTCGCAAAATGATGAATTAAAAATAATTCTGTTATTTCTTCTATATTTATTAGCTGGGACTCTTCTGCAAAGAAGAGTTTGCCTTCACTGACTGTCAGTGAAATGTAGTTTCTCCTAATAAAGCAGCATAAATGCTTAATTCTCTTCCCTCATTAGCCAAATTGATGTAATAGTCCAGTGGTAGTGTGGCAGGTGCTGTGGTTAGCCATTCAGATCCCGCTTTCAGGCACATGTTCCCCTAGCTGTTGGGAATATTGGCAGCTAAAACTGATTGCAGCTGAGTCCAACTCCACGCATTGCCCTGAGCCAAGAGTTACCTCCCCCAAAGTCATGCCTCCTCTTCAGGGGCAGTTACATCTAATATCTATACAGTGTAGGGATATAAATGCCTGGCGCTTTTGCTGTAAGACAGGCCAACCTTGAAGTGTATCCCAACACCAGAGAGCTCCCCCGTGAGTCTGGCTGAGGCCTTCCTGTGACTGCATTGCAGATCAGCTCCTTCCTCTGTTCATTATATCTTTCACTGCCCCACAGTTTTTGGTTCGGAGAGCACTCCCCAATAAACTTCTGGTGTGCACATCTGCATTTGAGAGTCTGTTTCCTGGGAATCCTACTACCCAAAATAGTTGGTGCCAGGAGTGGTCTCAGAAAGTAGACTTTATAGTGAGGTTTTCAAGCTGGATTATTGGCTGGCTGGCAATGAGAATCGATTCTGGTGCTAGATGGAGCACTAACAGTGATAACGCTTGGCATGCACTGTAGTTATGCAAAGTGTTAAAACTTTCACTGGTGGTGAATTGGAATGCTATTCCTGTGGAAGGTAATGCGCTGGTGGGTACACTAGGCTTTTGAGAAGTTCAGAAAAATTATTGTGAGGACAATCATCAGATGGCTTTTGGTAAATAACATTGATAGACTGGAGAAAGATGATGCAAGGTGGAAGATAATTGGGGGCAAAATGTAAAAGGAAATTTATTTAGCAGCATGTAAAGAAACATATATACAGTAAGAGGAAAAATCTAAGGATTAGACCCAAAACTTAATTTTAAGGGTAGCAGAGCGCCAGGGTGGGTAGAATTCTCTCTCAGCTATGCTGAGGTCAGTGTTCTGGTTGGGAAGGAATCCTGACCCTTAGGATGGGGCATCTGAGTGCACTTGAAAACCCTAAAACCCCAAATTCCTCTTAACCCTTTGGGCCTGCAGAAGTGGCCTTCTTCTGCTAGCTGGAGGGTAGTTGCTTGAAGATTGTGCTGTCCCTCTTAACCCCAGCTCCTCCTGTCTCCCCTGCTGACTATCACCAAACCAACAACTAGGGTTAAGTCACAAGAACACCTAGTTCGGGGTGCTGGATCTGCGAAGAGAGGAAGGGACTGTACACACACACACACACACACACACACACACGTTCCCAAACTGCACTGAGGCACCCTAAAGCACTAGCACGGACACACAAGAATACCATGGGATATTCCATAATTTTAAAGGAAACACAGCAATATCTGTCACAAACTACTAGCTCGAGGTAGTTCACAGTTTTGACATTAGCTCATGCTATATTCCTTTTGATGATGTCATATTTTTGCAGGGTTGGATTTTTAGTAGTTGTGATACAGATCAAGCACTGCACAAAAATCAGTGTGGAACAGGAAAGGAGGGTGGTGTGTTCAGTCTGATTTCAAGTTTGACAAGTTGTTCTGTGTCTAACAGGCACACATGTTCTATTATCAAGTAATTGAAGTTGTTTGTTTGTTTTGAGACAGAGTCTCGCACTGTCGCCCAGGCTGGAGTGCAGTGGCGCGATCTCAGCTCACTGTAACCTCCGCCTCCTGGGTTCAAGTGATTCTCCTGCCTCAGCCTCCTGAGTAGCTGGGATTACAGGCATTTGCCCCCACACCCAGCTAATTTTTGTATTTTTACTAGAGACAGGGTTTCACCATATTGGTCAGGCTGGTCTCGAACTCCTGACCTCGGGATTTGCTCACCTCAGCCTCCCGAAGTGCTGGGATTACAGGCGTGAGCCACTGCGCCCGACCCAGTATTTATAATTTTTAAGAAGGAAATAAAAGTATTTTTTCTTCCAATTTATACGTGTTATTTTTTCAAATGTCTACTCATTTGTTAGGACATGAATTCTTATTATTTGGATCTAACTACTTAATAAACACTACTGTTTGGTATTTCTTTTGGACTGTGAGTGCATGGAAAAATGACTGATGATGGCTGTGCATGGGCCCAATAAAAGGATTTTCATTCACCAGTGCTGATCTAGCAACTGCTTCTGCTGAATATCCAGCCTGACAGCAGCAGAGACCAATCATCCTTCAAGCAGGCCAACCAGTCCTTATCCTGTGGAAAGGACTGTGATTCATTTTGATTGGATTTGAAACATATTCTGGGTCTGAATTTGTCTTTCTAGCAGGGTCTCACCCAGCACTACTGTTTGAGGGCTTGCAGGATGTTTGATCCTCCAGCACAGGGATCATTTCAGACTAAGGAACCCACTCTTATTTATTTACTTTAGTTTATTTTTTGAGATGGAGTCTCGCTCTGTTTCCCAAGCTGGAGTACAATGGCATGATCTCAGCTGACTGCAACCTCTGCCTCCCGGGTTCAAGCAATTCTCCTACCTCAGCCTCCTGAGTAGCTGGGACTATAGGCGCACATCACCACACCCGGCTAATTTTTGTGTTTTTAGTAGAGACGGGGTTTCACCATGTGGGCCAGGATGGTCTTGAACTCCTGACCTCGTGATCCGACCACCTCGGCCTTCCAGAGTGCTGGCATTACAGGCGTGAGCCACCACACCTGGCCGGAGCCCACTTTTATAGAATAGGAGAATCGTTTGTCCCATCTTGCACCAACCATCCAGAAGCTGATGACTTGATAGAGCAGTAAAACAGTCCTTTGATGGCACAACTGATGATGAGATGCTAGAGCTTGGGCATGATACCCTGTAAGGGTGAAGTGCCCATTCTCCAGTGTTCCCTGTAGGAGGAACACATGAAAGTCGGAGTGGCTGCGCATAGCATCACTCTGTGATTCACCTGGGCAGTTTCTGCTTGCCATCTCTATAGCTCTGATCGCTAGGGGTTAAAAGATCCTGGTTCTCAGAAGAGAAACATTTCCAACAGAGGGCGCTATGAGAATCTTGTTCTATTTTAAGCTACAGCTGCCCCTGGGATTTGGGGCTCCTTTTCTAAATAAAGAAGTCACCAGGCCAGGCATAGTGGCTCACGCCTGTAATCCCAGCACTTTGGGAGGCCAAGGCGAGTGGATCACTTAAGATCAGGAGTTTAAAACCAGCCTGGTCAACATGGTGAGACCCTGTCTCTACTAAAAATACAGAACAATTAGCCAGGTGTGGTCCCAGCTAATTGGGAGGCTGAAGCAGGAGAACTGCTTGAACCTCGGATGTGGAGGTTGCAGTGAGCTGAGATCGCACCACTGCACTCCAGCCTGGGCAACAGAGCAAGACTCCGTCTCAAAAAAAAAAAAAAAAAAGTCAACATTTGGACATTTGGACAGAGTTAATGTCCTTGTTCATGTGGAGGAGATAGGGCTGTGTTCCACAATGGAGCATGGGGGTTTGGCACACAGGTGATCTATAGGTGTCTCTTGGTACTTCCTTGTCCAGTGTTTCTGATAAATGGACATGAGAAAGGTCCAATGACCACCCCATGAAGTCAGCCACCTGGACCAGCAGATATACCAGCCATAGATTAAAGGAATCTAGAATGGCTAGTAGAGAAGGGTTGTCGATATCAATTTTACCATCTGTAGTGGCTGGGACTGTGGTTTGACCCACTTTCCTTCCTCTGGAAAGTTTCTCCAGGAAATGACACTCACCAGAATTCTGGAGGAACTTTTTCCATGCCTTATTTGAAGCAAGTGAATCCTAATCATATAATAGGCAAAATATAGTGAATCTTGTAGTATGGAACTCAGAGCCCCTGCCCAGCACTGATGTGCTCATTCCTCCACAACTGCTGGGAACATTGGTTGGCTACAGACTCTTGCGTAGTTCCAATATGGGCATTGCCTTTGGCTGAAGAGAGCTGCCTTCTTGAGGGCAGCCTGCATGAACTGGTTGATTGGGGCATTTTATGGTTTTTAGTGCTACTGTAACTAGTTTTTCCTATTTTTCAGTTGTTTGATATGAATGTGTAACAATACAGTTGCTTTTGTATGTTAACTTTGTATCTCTGATCTTGTTAAACTCATATATTAATTTTAATGGTCTTGTAAATTCCCTGGGATGTTCTGTGTAAATAATCATATTGTCCTTCTTTCTGATCTCTAGGTTCCCTACCCCTCAGCACCTACTTTATTCAAATTAGAAAAGCCTCATTCTTCCTTGTTTTCAATCTGAGAGAAAAACAACTATAAATTAATCTTACAGTTTTTTAAATCATTAAGTATGATATTAGCTGTAGGTGTTTCAATGGCCTTTATCAATTTGAAGATATTCCCTAGTATTCCTACTTTGCTGATAGTTTTTATTTTTTATATTTTATTTTATTTTTTGAGACAGAGCTTCGCTCTGTTGCCCAGGCTGGAGTGCAGTGGCATAATCTTGGCTCACTGCAGCCTCTGCCTCCCAGGATCCAGCAATTCTCCTGCCTCAGCTTCCTGAGTAGCTGGAATTACAGGCACATGCCACCATGCCTGACTAATTTTTGTATTTTTAGTAGAGACGAGGTTTCACCATGTTGGCCACTCTGGTCTTGAACTCCTGACCTCAAGTGATCCACCTGCGTCAGACTCTGAAAGTGCTGGGATTATAGGCGTGAGCCATCACTCCCAGCCTGCTGATAGTTTTTAATTATAAATGTGTATTGAATTTTGTCAAATGCTTTTCCTCCACCTGTTAAAATGATCATATAGTAAAAGAACAAAGGAAAATTGAATTACATTAATTAGTTTTTGAATGTTAAATCAACTTTGCATTCCTGAGATAAAACCATCGTATTTGGAATGTATTACTGCATTTGATTTGCTGATATTTTGCTAAGAATTTTCAGGTTTATATTCGTGAGGGATATTGGTCTGTAATCTTTTTTTTTTTTTCTTGGTAATTCTGTCAGGCTTTAGAATTAGTTATCCTCGTCTCATAAAGTGAGTTACATAGTAATCCTGCCCTACCCAGTGCTACTCAATTTTTAAAACGTTTGGGTAAGATTGTTGTTATTTCTTCCTGAATGTTTGATAGAATTCACCAGTGGCACCATCTGGTCCTGGAATTTTATTTTGGGGACGCTTTTGACAAATTCACTTTCTTGAACAGATAGAGGGTTATTCAGATTTTCTGTTGTTGTTCCTGTCAATTTTGGTAACTTGTTTTTGGAGAAATTCATTCATTTCATCTAAGTTGTTGAAGTTTTTAGTGTGAAGTTATCCATAGCATTCTTTTATTATCCTTTAAGGTCTATAGGATCTATTGTAATAACTCCCTCCTCTGTTTTTTTTTTTTTTTTTAAATGTCTTTTAAGAGCAGTCTTAAGTTCATAGCGAAATTGAGAAGAAGGTACAGAGATTTTCCATATATCCCTTTCCCCCACTCATGCATAGCCTCATCCATATCAACATCCCCCACCAGAGTGGCATTTTTGTGGCTGTTGTTGAACCTCCACTGACACATCATAATCACCTTCAAGTCCAGAGTTTACATTAGGGTTCACTCTTGGGGTTATATATTTTTCGGGTTCAGAAAAATGTATAATGACATGTATTTATCACTGTAGTATCATACAGAATATTTTCACTGTCCTCAATATCATCTGTGCTCCACCTATTCCTGTTTCTCTGCCATTCAACCCCAGGTAATCATTTACTGTCTCCATGGTTTTGCCTTTTCCAGAATGTCACATAGTTGAAATCACACAGTATATGGCCTTTTCAGATTGGTTTCCTTCACTTAGTAATGTGCATTTAGGTTCATTCTTTTTGTGTGTGTGGCTTGATAGCTCATTTCTTACCGCTGAATAATCCACCATCTAGATGTACCAGAGTTTATTTATCTGCTCACCTACAATTTGGTGAATTTGGAGGACAATTTGGTTGCTTCCAAGTTTTGGCAATTATGGATAAAGCTGCTATAAACATCTGTGTGCAGGTTTTTGAGTGGACATACATTTTCTTTTTTAGAAATTGACAAGTAACATTGTATATTTTTATAATGTACAGCATGATGTTTTGAAGTACATATACATTGGGG
This sequence comes from Piliocolobus tephrosceles, assembly GCF_002776525.5. Classification (NCBI taxonomy): domain Eukaryota; kingdom Metazoa; phylum Chordata; class Mammalia; order Primates; family Cercopithecidae; genus Piliocolobus; species Piliocolobus tephrosceles. The sequence goes on from NC_045455.1 coordinate 38,548,385, forward strand.
AATGGTTAAATCTAGTGGATATGTTTTCAGCTCCTTTGGGTTAATACCAAAAAGAGTGATTGTGGAATCCTGTGCTAAGAGTACGTTTAGTTTTTGTAGGAAATCACCAAACTGTCTTACAAAGTGGCTGTTTCATTTTTCATTTCCACCAGCAATAAATGAGAGTTGCATTAAATCCTCACCAACATTTGATGTTGTCTATGTTCTGGATTTTGGCCATTCCGATAGGCGTGTAGTGGAATCTCGTTGTTTTTTTGCATTTCTCTGATGACATATGATGTGGGACATCTTTTCATATGCTTATTTGCCATCTATGTATCTTGTTCGGTGAGGTGTCTGTTAAGGTCTTTGCCCCATTTTTAATTGAGTTGTTTGTTTTCTTATTGTTAGAGTTTTGAAAGTTCTTGGTATTCTGTGAGGGTATAACTGAGGAGATGGGGAAAAAAATTCTTGGTATTTTGGATAACAGTCCTTTATCAGATGTGTCTTTTGCAAATATTTTCTTCCAATCTGTGCCTTGCCTTCTCATTCTCTTGGCATTGTCTTTTGCAGAACAGAGGTTTTTAATTTTAATATTCAGCTTATTAATTTTTTTTAATGGATTGTACCTTGGTGTTGTATCTAAAAGGTCATCTAGGTTTTCTCCTGTGTTGTTTTCTAAGAGGTTTATAGTTTTGCATTTTACTTATAAAGTCCGTTTTCCATTTTGAGTGAATTTTTGTGAGGGTGTAAGGTTTGTTTCTAGATTCATTTCTTTGTAAGTGGTCCAAAGAACCAACTTTTGGCTTTCTTCATTTTCTCTATATTGATCTGTTTTCTATTTCGTTGGCTTTTCCATCATCATTGTAATTTATTTCTTTCTACTTTAAGTTTACTTTGCTGTTTGTTCTAATTTCTTAAGGTGGAATGCTAGGCCATTGATTTTAAATTTTTCTTCCAATATAAGTATTTAAAGCTATGAATTTTTATCTAGACTGTGCTTTAGTTACATCCCACAAATTTTGATTGCTATGTATTTGTCATTTAGTTCAAATTATTTTCCAATTTATTGTTTAAAATTATTATAACTTTCAGATACGGTGTTTTCTTACATATATTATTGTTTTTACTTTCTAATGTAAACCTTGTATGATTTTGATCTTTAACATTTATTGAGATTTGTTTTATTGCCCAGGATATGTTCTGTCTTGGTGATTGTATCACACATGGTTGAAAATAATGTGTTCGGTCATCTTTGGACATAAGGTTCTCTAAATGTCAGTTAAAGTTGGTTGATAAGTGTTGTTTGGATGTTTATGTTTTTATATTTAAAGTTTCTCCTCTTAGGCAACTAGTACAGAATCTTGCCCTTAAAAAAAGAAATCCACTGTCAATTTTTGCCTTTCAATTGGAGTGTTTAGATCATTAATATTTAATATGATTAATTATTGACATATTTACCATATCAATAGTGATAGGTCTGCCATTTTATTGTCTTCTGTTTCTCTTTTTTTTGTTCCTTTCTTCCTCTTCTGCCTTCTTTTGGATTATTTTTTAGTATTTCATTTTAGTTGATCTGTTGGTCTTTTCCGCGATATCTCTCTGTATTTTTTTTATGCCCTAGGGATTACAGTATGCATACCTAACTTTTTACAGGCTACTTAGGGTTATTATTATACGAATTCACTTAAAACACAAAAACATTGCAACCATACAGATCCTTTTATTCTCTCCTCCCCCACAGACCTTTATGTTATAGTTGTCATGCATACTATACTTTGCAAACCTCACCAGTGTTATAGTTTTTGTTGTTGACAGTCATGTATACTTTTTAGAACTTAAAGGAAAAATCTAGTATTTTGTGTTTTCCTATATATGTATTGTTTCTATTGCTCTTTCTTCTTTCCTGAAGATACAGCATTTCCTTTCAGCCTAATGTTGACCTTAGCTTTTCTGGCAGATCAGTCTGCTGGGGATACATTCTCTTTGTTTTTCTTTGAGAATGTGTTTATTTTACTTTCATTCCTAAAGGATATTTTAGGTGGATATATAATTCTGAGTAGATGCTTGCTTCCTTGAGCACCTTAATGATGCCATCTAGCTGTCTTTTCACTTCTCTGATGTCTGGTTAAAAATCTTTGTAATGTAAACTTTATTCTCCTCTATGTAGTGTGTAATTGTTTTCTAGCTGCTTTCAGAAATTTTTTCTTTGTTTTTGGCTTTTAGCAGTTTAATTTAATGTGTGTCTAGTCATTTTCTTTGAGTTTATTCTCTTTGGAGAGTACTGCGCTTCTCAGATCGGTAAATTTTTGGCTTTCACTGAGTTTAGAATGTTTTCTGCCATTGTGTCTTTCTTCTTAACCTTTCAAGAATCTAGCGGCAATTATGATAAAACTTTTGAGATTGTTTCACAGGCCTCTGACTGTTCAGTCTCCTCCTATCAATTTTTTTTCTCTGTTTTTCAGATTACGTTATTTTTATTTATATCCATTCAGGTTCACAGACTCTTTTCTCTCATCTCCATTTTCTTATTGAGCCCAACCAGTGAACTTTTTATGTATTGTTTATTTCACTTTTAACATTTGCATTTGGTTAAATGTAAAAAACAAAAAAAAAACCAAACAAACAAAGAACTTCTCTTTCTCTGCGGAGAACCTCTTTCCATTCCATTCATTTGTCCTTGTCTTTCCTGGATGTAGCATATAGTGATTACTTTCCAGTCATTGTTGGATAATTAAAACACGTGCATCGTCTTAGGGTTGGCATCTTTTGATTGTCTCTTCCCTTGAAGTTGTTCACATTTTTCTTTTGCATTGTGAGAATTTGGAGTTGTATCTTAGACATGGTTAATGTTATATTTTGTAAACTCTGGGGTTTATTATAATTCCCTGGAGGATGTTGTGTTTTTTGTTGTTTAGGGGATCCCTTTCTGTGTCTTTCTCTTTTTCAGGACTTCCTGCACATTTTCCATCATATCAGTTTCTTTTCTCAGTTCCTCTGGCCAGAAAGAGTTTTAACTTGGACTTTTCGCTTCTGGATTGTGGCCCTGTAATGCAGTGATCTCTTCCTGGCCTTCAGGCAAAGCTGTTAGCGAAAGGAGAAAAACAACCAAACTGGGAAATTTACTCTTCTGTGGATCACTTTTCCAAGTTTTGACTCCCCTCTAGAATTTGCTTTTATTTGTTTTTCAGAGTCCTGAGGTATTTTTTCTGTCTTTTTAAAAATTTTGCCCAAAGCAGTTGTAAACAGTAGGGAAAATAAGCCGTTTTGGGGTTTATGCCAATGTGCTGGAACCGGAACTGTCTTATCTGGCTTTTAAAAAAGATTTCCCTTTTTATTGATTTTTAGCAGCTTGACTGTATTGTACCTAAATATGGTGTGTGTGTGTGTGTCTCCTGCTTGGTATCCATTGAGTTTCTTAGATCTGTGTGATGTTAATTTTCATTTAACTTGCAAATTTTGGTCTTTATTTCCTCAAATGTTATTTCAGACTCAATTTCTTATTTCCTTCTGGGAATCCAATCATATATATATATATATATATATATATACACACACACATATATATATGAGATACTGTTTGATATCATATGTGTCTATAATCATATATATGACATATTTATGTGACCAAATAGTAAATAACTTAGACTTTATGGGCCATAGAGTCTCTGTTGCAACTATGCAGCTCTGTTCTTTAGTTTGAAAGCAACCATAGGCAATATATATAAATGGTTAAGCATTGCTGTGTTCCGATATCACTTTATTTACAAAAATAGACAGGAAGCTGTTTTTGGCATGTAGACTATATTTTGCTGACCCCTGAGTAGGTGGTAATAGTTGCTGGAGCTACATTGTGAATTCAGGGATAAAAATCAAAGAAGTACAAAACAGAAATGTTGGAAATAGCTGAAATGTAGGGAGCGGGGTGTATGAGAATGAGGAGGTGGGAGATATGACTAGAAAGATACGTTAGGACCAGGTTATTATGTTCCATGTATTGCTTTATTTGAAAATAGTGTGGAACAATCATAAGGTTTTTTTTGTTTGTTTTTTGTTTTCTTTTTTTGTTTTTTTGTTTTTTTTTTGAGACAGAGTCTCACTCTGTTGTCAGGCTGGAGTGCAGTGGGGTGATCTTGGCTCATTGTAACCTCCACCTCCTGAGTTCAAGAGATTCTTCTGCCTCAGCCTCCTGCGTTGCTAGGACTACAGGCACCCGCCACCACTCCCAGCTAAGTTTTGTATTTTTAGTAGAGATGGGGTTTCACCATGTTGACCAGGATGGTCTCCATCTTTTTACCTCGTGATTTGCCCGCCTCGACCTCCCAAAGTACTGAGATTATAGGCGTGGGCCACTGCGCCCGGCCAATCATAGGTTTTTTAAGTAATGTAATGGAAGAGTTAAACTTTCAGTTTATAAAGATAATCTCTAGTAGCATTATAGAGGATGAATGAAAAGGAGCAGATCCCCAAAGCAGGGCTACCTTTAAAGAGGCCGTTGCAGTAATTCTGACAAGTGAAAATAAATGCTGAGAAAAGAGAATGGGAATAGATGGAATAAAGTGGATTTGATGATATATTTAGCAGGTGACTAGATCTCAAGTGCAAATATAATAATGACTTTCATCTGGATAGAGAGAGCGGAAGAGCTAGTTTCTCAAGAGTCCATTCTTGGGATTCTTCTCTCTGAATTTTCTTCTTTGATTATCTCAGGCTTATGATTTCAGATATGCCTTTGATTTCCTGGTGTGTGGTTTTTAGGTAAAACCTCTTTTCTTAAGCTCTAGCCTGCATTTTGAAAAGTCTACTGCTAGGATTCTCTTAGTCCTGTTCAGATACATTATGTTCAGTATATTCAAAGTCTCCTCGTGAACATACTATCACTCACAAACTGCCTCTTTTCCTTTAGGACAGTGAAACTGAAGTCTGAGATAGGTCCTTGAAGTTGGCAGTAAGAAATTATAATGAACCAACACCCACTCACTATACCTCATTTTTCAGGAGGCAGGGAGAAGTCACATTTCAGTGGGAAAGTGAGGCAGGACATGGGAGTATTTAGAAATAGTGTTTAATAGTGCTTAAAGGGAAAGAAGGAAAGCAGTAGCTTAAGGAAGGAGAAAAATAGGATTAGATACCTGTAGCAGATGTTCTTAGTGTCGTAGCCATATCCCTTTGGCATCTATTTGCATACTGTCTTCTGCAAACATCTATGACTATCTGCCTGAAAAGAAACACACTTGGCCTGTGTGCAGGGCAACTCACACATGCCAGAGAGTTAATGCCTTCAGAAAAACTTTCCACCAGTGATGGATGGGGAGTTGGTAGATAAATACCTTGTCTCACTTGCATTGGGATAAGTGAGCCATGTTTTCTGCTGTCTACCAGAGTTCTCCACTGGATCAGGCCCTAGTTCCCCATCAGGGTAACTGGCTTCATAATGTGTCCTTTCTTGACTTCCTTCTTTTCTCTATTTTACTCTTGTTTTCCCTACTGGTGTTTTTCCTGGGATCACCTCTCAAAATAACTACTGCACTTGAATTCTTGAATTGAGGTCTGCTTCTGGGGAAACCCAAACCAAGGTAGACATTTGAATTTGGCATGGGAATAATAATAACAATGTGTTTAGCACTTACTAAATACCAGGCATAATTCTAAGTGTGTCATCATCCAATGGGAGAGGTACTGTTTTCACTCTGTTTTATGGATGAGAGAACTGAGGCACAGAGAGGTTAAAGTAACTGCCAAGATCGCAGTGCTGGTAAATGACGGAGCCTGTATGTGAACTCAAGTCATTTGTTTCTAAATTCTGTACTCTTAACCTATCTTGACCTAGTAGACTGAAGGAAAAGGGCAGGGACAGTAAAAAAGAGAGAGAGAGAATGGGAATAATTAATAGAAGAAGGCCCTGGGGTGGAGATCATTTCAAGGTGGATAGAAGAAAAGTAAAGGGAATGCATTTGTAATGGTGTCTCTGTTTTATTGGTTAAGTAGATGGTCAGATTCTCTGCTCTGAGTTGATGAGTAGGGAAAGGATTTTGAAGTAGTGGGAAAGGTTCTAATTTTCATGGTAGATGTACCTTGATAGAGAACTTAACTGGCTCTAGACCAGCAGTCTGATGATGTTCAATAACTCCAATAGCTATTATTGTTTAGGGTTGTTATAGCTTATTGAGCAAGATTTGTAACTAACTGGTGTAGAAGTAAATATAGAACATGAACAGATAGCTCACATTAGAAGTGATATATGTAGTAAAGGCTTAAGGGACAGGAAAAGGAAGAAAAGGGAGCCAGTAAAGAAGACTGAGAAGGAACCATCATCAGAGATAGAAGGAACACTAAAGTAGGGGTTCTAGAAGCTGGTTGGACAGGGGGCAGGGATGTAAAGAAGTAGGCACTGTTTGGTAGTTATCATATGTGGGAGAATGTGAAGGATAAAGACTGAAGATGGGCAGTTGAATTGGCAACTAGAAAGTTTGCGTATTGAGACGTCTCGCAGACTTGCATGAGTTTGATAGTAAGGTGTTAAAAAGTTCAACACAGTGAAGCTTTTTTTTTTTTTCACTTTGTCATCCAGGCTGGAGTGCAGTGGCATGACTGTAGCTCAGTGCAGCTCTAACTCCTGAACCGACGTGATCTTCCCACCTCAGTCATCTGAGTAACTGGGACTACAGGCACATGCCACCATGCCTGGCTATTTTTTTTTTAAATAGAGATGGGGTCTTGCTATGTTGCCCAGGCCAGGACCATTTTTTTCTTCAAGAAATTTAGTAATGAAGAGGGATAGAGGATTATTTAAACTTTTTTCCCCTTTTGAATGGGAGAATGACAGTAGGCCTCTAAGGTTAGAAACCACAGAAAAGAGCATAAAGGGTAAACAAAGAGAGGGATGTGTTGTTGAGCAAAATCTCAAGGATGGTGAATGAAATGGGATCTGGTGTATGAGAGTGAGTGCATTCTTGGATAGAGTAAGGGCTGTCTCTTTTGGGATGGGGAAGGAAGAAGTTTCAGATTTGAAAAAAGTCTCAGGGACATATTTTTAGCCTTTTTATCTTTCCGTGAAGAATTCCAGGTTTTTTTCTGGTCTCTTTTCTAGATCTTAAATTTTCTATTCAGCTGTGTCCTGTACACTTAAACCCACCTATGGAGTCTGTAGTGTCAGTTATTTTTCATGTCTAGTTTGATTTTTTTTTAAATGTGCTCGGTTGTTCCCATTCCCTGCAGATATTTTAGTGGTAGTCTTTTATTTCTTTAAATTTGATAAACATATTATTGTTACAGTCTTTCAGAAAATCCCACCATCTGAAGTCTATTTGGGTATCTTTCTGTTGCCTTGTTCTGCTGTTCTCACTCAGGGTGCCTTGTATCTCTGTGTGCCCAGTTATTTGCTTGCTCTCATTCCTTTTGTAGTTCTCTGAGGCCTGGGATGAATAGATTGTCATTCTTGCTATCATTAGAAAGTATTACAGTTTTACAATTGCTTCAAGGCTTGAGTTTCCCTGGCCTACCTAGGCTATGTTTACTTAGAGTACAAATATATATGAGGCTGGGTCTATAGCCATAACTTTTCAGAGACTTCTCCCCTCACTCATGCTCCCCTCCACGTTCCCCTACCCTCTTTTCTTTTTTCTTCTGCTGCTCTGCCCATTGCCAAGGTAGCTTTATTTATAGTCCTCCTCCCACGTGAAGACTTCCAAATAAGATCAAGAGACTGAAGCTATGTATAAGAAATCTATTTGCATCTTTCCCCTAAATCAAGTTGAACTGTTAAAAATCTCTTTGTTATTACTAATTAGCAGGCTAGGTTAAGTAAATAAAAGTTTTCTGCTTAGTAATGAGACAACTGTTCCTCCCTAATTTATTCATTGATGCTTGAACATAATGGGAGTATCATTACATTAATTACACAGAATGAGTCTGGCTTCTATGGAAAAGTTTCAGTTTATATAAGGTGCTTCATAGATCAATTTTTAAAAGTCTTGTATCCAGTGACCTTGATAATTCACTTGTTAATTCTTTATTTGTGGATTATTTTGTGTTTTCTATAAATATAATTATCTACAAATAAAAAATGCTTTACTTTTAATTTTTAACCATTATGACTTTTATTTCATTTGCATCACTTACTGACCTTCAATATTGTGTTAACAGAAGTGGTGGTAGTACAAATCCTTGCATTTCCCCCCCATGCTTAAGTGGAAATATTTAATTTTTCAACATTCAGTATAATTGAATACACTGTTAAAAGTAGGTTTTTTGTAGACAATCTTTATTAGATTTAGTAAAATCTGTTCCTGGTTCATCGAGGAGTTTCATCACTAGTGGTTGTTGAGTTTTAAAAATACTTTTCCTGTTTCTATTAAAGTGATCATATGTTTTGTTTCTTTTGTTCTCTTATTATATTGAATTATGTTGATTATGTATTTATTCTTTCTATATGTTGTTAGACAAAATTATTTGTAGGTAAATGACTCTCTCTTTTTTAAAAAATAAAAGGGATAATTCACATGCCATAAATTCACCCATTTAAAGTATACAACTTACTGCTTTCCAGTATATTCTCAAAGTCGTACAACGAAACATTTTTGTCACTCCATAAATCCCAAAGCTATTAGCAGGCAGTTTCTATTCTCCTTTCTATCAGTTTCTGGCAACTACTACTTCCTGTTCTTATGAATTTGCCTGACTAGACATTACATATAAATGGAATTATACAATTTATGACCTTTTGTTGCTGTTGTTTCTTTCACTTAGCATAATGTTTTCAAGGTTCATCCACGTTGTAGCATGAGTCAGTACTTCAGTTCTTTTTTTTATGGGTAAACAACATTCTCTTATATGGAAGTTCTACACTTTATACATTCATTAGTTGGTGAGCATTTGGGTTGTTTCTACTTTTTGGCTCTGAAGTATTTTTGCTTCTATATTCATAGGCGATACTGGTCTGAAATTTTTGTATTTTGAAATGTTCTCTTCAAATTTTGACATCAGAGTTATGCTTGTCTTATGAGTTGGGAAATGTTTCTTCTTAGACTCTGAAAGAGTCTAAGATTGATAATGTTTGAAAGAACTACTAGTGAATTTTTAAAGTATTTGGAAGAATTCACCAACAAAGCCATCCAAGTCTAGCGTTTTCTTTGTGGGTAGGTTTTGATTAGGGATCCAGTTTTTTTTTTAGTATGTAGAAGGCTATTCAGACATTACATTTTTTCCCTTGTTCAGTGTTGAGAAGTTATATTTTTTCAAGGAATTTATCCATTTTATTTGTCAAATTTATAGGCAGCATCTGTAGTGATGCCTCCTTTCTTATTTCTCATAATTTGTGCTTTTACTTTTTTCCTGACCATTTTTGCTCTAGGTTTATATTTATTTCATTTTATTTAAAAATATTGTTATATATTTAATTCACAAATAATTTTACATATACAGGGGTATAATATATTTTGATCCATGTTTACAATGTGTAATGATCAAATCAGGATAATTAGCATATTTATCACCTCAGACATTTATCATTTTATCATTTCTTTGTCATGAAACCATTCAAAATCCTGTCTTCTAGCTGTTTGAAGTTGTATAATACATTGTTGTTTATGATAGTCACCCTGTGATGCTATATAACAGTCAAACTTACTCCTACTTTCTAGGTCTGATTTTGCATCTATTAGCCAACCTCTGGCTACTCTTCAACAACTCTTCTACTCTCTACTTTTATGAGATCAACTTTTTTAGCTTCCACATATGAGTAAAAACATGCCATATTCATCTTTCTTCGTCTGGCTTCTTTAACTTAAGATAATGTCCTCCAAGCTCATCCATGTTGCTGCAAATGACAGAATTTTACTCTTTTTTAAATCACTAAATAGTATTTCATTGTGTATATATATCACATTTTCTTTATCTATTCATCTGCTCGTGGAAACATAGGTTGATTCCACATCTTGGCTATTGTGAATAGTGTAGCAGTGAACATGGGAGTTCTGCTATCTTTTCAACATATGGATTTTTTTCCTTTGTATATATACCCAGTAGTGGAATTGCTGGATCATATGGTAGTTCTGTTTTTAGTTTTTTCAGGAGCCTCCATTCTATTTTCCACAATGGTTGTACTAATTTATATGGGTTCTACTTTCTCCACATCTTCAACAGCATTTATTTTTTGTCTTTTTGTTACGTATACTAATCTTTTCAGAGAACTAATTTTTGGCTCTTGATAATCTGTATTGAATGTCTGCTTTCCATTTCATTGGTATCTACTCTTATTTTTATTTCCTTTCTACTACATATTTTGCATTTAACCTGTGGTTTTCTTTTTAGCTTCTTGAGTTGTAAGTCTAGATAATTTACTTTCAGTGTTTTTTCTCAATATATGCATTTATGTGTATGCAAAAAGCTATGCATTTTGTGGAAGTACTGCTTTAGCAGCATTCTACCAATTTTGTTATGCTATATTACATTTTCATTTTATGGAAAACACTTTCTGATTTCCATTGTGACTAGTTCTTTGACCCATAGTTTATTTAGAAGTCTTGTTTCTTTGATTGCCAAACATTTGGGAATTTCTTCTTTTTATTTTTTTATTTTTTTATTTTTTTATTTCTGGTTTAAGTTTTCAATGACCAGAGAATTACCTTATGATTCAGTCCTTGGAAATTAGTTTAGACTTGGTCTGTGGTCCAGCATATTATCTGTTTTGGTAAATGTTCTATATGCACTGAAAAGAATATGCATTCTACTGTTGTTGGATATGTTTCTGTATGTATGCCAATTAAGTCAGGTTGATTAATCATGGTTTGTTTGTTGGTTTGTTTTGAGACGGAGTCTTGCTCTGTCGCCCAGGCTGGAGGACAGTGGTGTGATCTTGGTGCACGGCAACTGCCACCTCCCGGGTTCAAGCGATTCTCCTGCCTCAGCCTCCTGAGTAGCTGGGACTACAGGTGCCTGCCACCATGCCTGGCTAATTTTTGTATTTTTAGTAGAGATGGGATTTCACCATGTTGGTCAGGCTGGTCTTGAACACTTGACCTTGTGATCCACCTGCCTTGGCCTCCCAAAGTGCTGTGATTACAGGCGTGAGCCACCGCACCCAGCTGATTAATCATGTTTTCAAATTTTTCTATGTCAGTGCTGTTTTGGTCTCTACTTGTTCTGTCAGTTACAGAGAGGTATGTTAAAATCTACTCTTTCAATTGTGGATTTGTATTTTCTCATTTTACTTCTGTCAATTTTGCTTTATATATTTTGAAGCTGTGTTACTGCATGCATTCAAATTTAGGATTGTTATGATTTCCTAATGATTTGACCCTTTTGCCATTTAGAAATGTTCTTCCCATTTCTTATAATACTGTTGCCTTACAAATTACTTTGTCAAATATTAAAATAGCCACACCAACTTTTTTTGGGACACTGGTGGGTGTGCTTGTGATACATCGTTTTCTATCCTTCTAGCATGTATCCTTTCGTTTAAAATTATGATATTACAGCTATTAAAGGAAGACTTTCCTTCAGTATTTCTTGTAATATTGGTCTCTTGACAGTGAATTATGTCAACTTTCATGGATCTAAAAACATCTTTATTTTTTGTCTTCATTCTTAAAGGATACTTTTAGAATCCTTTATGTGAATTATGTCAGCTTTCATGGATTTAAAAACATCTTTATTTTTGTCTTCGTTCTTAAAAGATACATTCTTAAAGGTTATATGATTCCAGGTTGCTTCCCCCAACCTCTAACCCCCATCCCTCCAGTCCACCATCTCCCCTCCCACCCCCCCAGCACTTTTCAACACAAAGAATGGAAACTATCAATTTTATTGTTCCTTTAAGTGTATCTCTTCTCTGGCTGCTGTAAAGGTTTTCTCTTTATGCTTTGCTTTTAGCACTATGACCATACTGTGCCTAGGTATGCTTTTCTTTGCATTTTCCTGCTTCAAGTTCCCTGAGTTTCTTGAATCTCTCGGTTGATTTCTTTCTTTACTTTTGGGAAATTGTCAGTAATTATCTTGTCATATATTGCTTTTGTTCCATTCTTTTTTCTCTCTTTCTGGGATTCCAATTATATGAATATGAGACCATTGGACTTTGTCCCACATGTCTCATTCTCTGTTTTGTTTATCCCATTTTTGTTTCTGTGATTGAATTTATTTATTTATTTATTTTTGGCCTGTTTGCAAGTCTGTGAAACCTGTTTTCCTGTAACTTACTCTGCTCTTAAAATCATATGAGAAGTTCTTAATTTCACATGTTTGTTTTTCAGTTTCAGAATGTACGCTTGGTTCTTTTTTTTATAAATTATGTTGAAAATTGCCAATTCCATTATTTTACACACTTTGTTAAACTTTGCTTCTCAGGTACTTGCTTCCTAATGTTAATATCTGGGTTTTCTGTGAGTCTAATTTTCTGGTTTTCTCTTGATTATGTGTCTGCCACATGTTTTGTTTCTTTTGATGTCTCTTAATGTGTTTACTTAGTGTCCCCAAACTAGAGTAACACTGTGTATGAATGAACATGATTTTCTTTCAGATGATGTGTTTTCTCCCAGAGAAGTTTGCTCTTTGCTGTGTCAGACAGACAGAATGAGGAGTTTGATTATCTCAATCCAGTGAGGAATTACAGAGACCGCTCCCTCTCCCTCCGTCTACTAGGAATCTGTCTTCTTACAGAAGTTTTCTCTTCCCTTTTTACTCAGCCTCTCTCTCTCTCTCTCTCTTTTTGAGATGGACTCTTGCTCTTTAGCCCAGGCTGGAGTGCAGTGGCACAATCTCGGCTCTTGGCTCACCACAACCTCTGCCTTCCAGGTTCAAGCGATTCTCCTGCCTCAGCCTCCCGAGTTGCTGAGATTACAGGCGTGTACCACCACAACCAGCTAATTTTTTTGCATTTTTAGTAGAGACGGGGTTTCACCATGTTGGCCAGGCTGGTCTTGAACTCCTGACCTCAAGTAATCTGCCTGCCTCAGTCTCCCAAAGTGTTGGGATTACAAGCGTGAGCCACCACGCCCAGCCTTGACCCAGCCTCTCTATCATCCTTCAGTGTTCCATTTCTGAGGAGATATACCACTGGGAAAGCTGTTTATGTATCTGGAGCTTTTCTGGATTCTAGTCTGTCATTTCACCCCACGTGGACATCTAAAGCACTACTAGTCCCCTGTTTCCTTTATTAGAGTTCCTCTGCTTAAGCCAAACTCAGTCCTTACTCATGCCCAAACTCTGCAATTACCCACATGGAAGAACAAGCCAGTGGTCTCAGCTGCCTTGAAAGTGCTCTTCCACCTCTGGATTTTTCGTTCTTTTAGTCCTCATTGCTTCCACAGCTTTCTTGTGTTGGTTAGTCTAGCCTTTGAAGCAGACGCATTGGCCTGCCTCCTATCTAATCACTTACTTTAGGGAAGTGGAAGTCCGAAGTTTATCTTTATAAAAAGAAAACGTAGATAATTTTAGGAGTGCTTATTTTTATAAGCATGGTGATGTTTTGAATAGTTTTATCTGTGCTGCATACTCATAGCTATAAAGCGTTTTTTTCCTTTCTGATATGGGCATGTTTATCAAAATATGCCCAAGATCTGGGGTGAGCAAACAATGACCCACAAACCAATGAGGCCCAATTCTTGTTTTTATGTAGCCTGTGAGCTAAAAATCATTTTTACATTTTTAAAAGGTTGAAATGAAAATAAAAAAGGAAGAGAATGTTTTGTGAGCATTTTGTGAAATTCGGAAGTTTTATTGTAATATATGCACACTCCTCTCTTTATGTGCTGCCAATGGCTGCTTTCATGCTGTAACCATTGAGTAGTTGCAGCAGAGATCTTGTGACTCACAAAGTGTAAAATATTTGCTATCTGGCCCTTTGCAGAAAAAAAATTCCCTATTCCTGCTTTAGATCACAGCCTCAGGAATTTTTTATTTCTTATTACTAAGGGAAATTAAGCAAAAGATTGAAACCATTTTATTCCAGAAGTTGTGTAAATTTGGATTTATTAAAATCTTAGCATTTTACAGGATTTAGAAGAAACCTCAGTCTTCTTCATCTCTTTATTTTACAAATGAAGAAGCAGATTTGAGTGAAAGAGGTTTTAAAATTATGACTCTATTTTTGGTATAAAGTATACTCAGTAATAAGCTGATAGAGAAACTGTTGATCTATATCAGTGAAAAATTTGCAAAATTCGTTTGTTCTTATATTGCAGAAGTATTTGGTTTTTCTTAAACAGCGTAGCTCTTAAGAAAATCTTTTTGGAATTTTTTAAAGTAAATATTTTAAAATAAATATTTAAGGCATGTTAATAGCCTTTCCCTTTTATTGTCAACCACAATTCTTTCAAATCTCATGGATATGAAGTTATTTTTGTGAGAGGAGTAAAAGTCTTACAGGACCAATTCCAGACATTCTTCATTAAGCTTCGATTGATTTAGAATATCAAGCCCTAAATCATCAGAAATTTCAAGGTAAATTGTAAATGTGTAAGACTGGTTTTTAGAGTTTCTCTTTTATATTTCTGTCCTCAGATATTGTGAAAGGTTTAAACTTAGTTCTCAAATATAGAGATATAATGGTGTGTTATATTACTAGCAAATGGCATTTTTAAATTTTCCACTGTTGAATACAAATTTTGTTTGTATAATTTTCAACTTATTACTGGCTCTTTTAGAAAACCTCTACCTCTGCTTCTACCTCTACCTCTACCTCTACCTCTACAAACCAAATCAGCAGCAACAAAAAAAGAAAACACATAGTAAAAGTAATTTATAATTAATTTGGGAATAGCTAATTCTTGGATGGTCTATACTTAAGAATTGATGGGTTCAGATTCATTAGAATTGTTACAACCAATTAAATGCCATCATGCATAGGAAGAAGTATTTTAGAAATGTACGTAAAGTCATTTGAACTTTAAAGAAGTTCCATTAGATAAAACAGACACAAAAATTGGTCTCTAATTGAGAAAATTTAAGTCAGTTATAACTAGTCTTTAGGAAATCTATCTGAATTTGGATTTATATATTCTACTTCTCTGAAAATTGGTTTGGGATAAATTTTGATGCTTTTATAAGTTATATAGAAGGGGCTAACCTCTTAGTAGTTATGTATTCCTGTTGCTCAAATACCTGATCTCACTCAGGTAATCTTTCATATAAAGGAAAGTTGGTTTCCTAAATAGTATGAAGAATACTTATTGTGTTTTATTTATTTGTTCATGTGATATTTATTGACCATCCATGGTGTTTCACATTGATGCAGGTGCTGAAAGTACACAGTTGAAATAGACATTCGGCATGCCCTCACAATGCTAGTAGTTGAGTAGATTCTATAAGCAGGTATATGCATTTATGTTTAGCATTTGGCACTGTTAATCTTGCTCTTTCCTTTTATGGCATACTATCTTGTGAAAATCTCATCCACATACATAGTTTCCATGACCTCCTTTGTACTAAAGTCTGTGCAAAATAATCCCATGGATAACTCCTTAGTGGGCCTTTCTGGCTAGATACGCTTTAAATGCACTCATGTATCCATACCATAGATGTAGATACCTTATTTTAATCTCTGAGTAAGGCATGTAGCTGTAGCTCTCAACTTCCTCATTTATCCTCTTCCTCACTCTTTCTCTTATACTTTCTCTTTCTCTTAAAATACTTGTTGAGTACTCTATCCCAGGAACTTTTCTGGACACAGGCTAGAGTAGTGAACAAGAAAGATAGAGCCTCTGCACTGTTGGAGCTTATAGCTTGGCGAGGAAGCAATACATTAAACAGTTCCATATATAATTACAGTTATTGACTATACAATGAAACATAAGTATACGATGAACTGAGAGTGTATATTAGGGAAACTCATCTAGTGTGGGAAGTTAGTCTTAAGTGACACTTATGCTGAGACCTCGAAGATAAGTAGTGATTAGCAGGAGAAGATGTGGTAGAGAATTTCAAGAAGAAGGAAAACCTTTGTGAAAGTTGTATGAAGCTTAACAGGTTCAGACAACTGAAAGAATATCCTTCTTGCTGGAGTATGATGAATCAGGTGGAAAAGAATGCAAAATGAGGCAGGATAAATGGGTGGAGGTCAGTTATTGGAAGAGGATCTTTTAAACGATGTTGGTGCTTTTGGACTTTATCTTCAGAGAATTGAGAAGATACTGATTTTTAAGCTGGGGAATTATCCACTCAGGTTTGTGTCTTTAAAAGTTCAGTTAGGTTCCTATGTGAAGAATGGATTGAAGGGTATGGATGTGCAGAAATGAGTTAAGCTCTTGCAGTGGTTCAGGTAAGAGGTGATGGTAACCTAGCTTATTAGCATTGCAGCAGTAAAGATGGTGTGGACAGATTCAAGAACTGTTGATGAGATAAAATTGGCCAGATTTTGTGATTATTTTGATTTTAAGAGTGAAACTGAAGGAAATGTCAAGGATAACATTTTCATCTGCCTGTTACTCTTATCCCCTTGTTGACATTTTGGTATTTTGAAGTTAAATATCTTCAAAATCAAACCCATTACTTTTTTTCCAGCAGACTAACTCTTCCTTCTGACTTCTCGATTTTTATGAATGACATTGTCTACCTCCAGGTGACCTAGGCTTAAAACTTTTCTATTTTGTCACTGCTCTCACTAAATTAGTTACCAAATATTAAGGACTTGACCTCTTCAGCATCTGGAACAACCTCCTCCCCTTTGCTCTCACCTCATTCCCTCTTTTTTCCCTCCCCCTCCTCCTTTACCCCTTTTATCTTTATTACAGCAGTAGCATCCTCTTGTTAGATCACTAAACTGTGCTTTCCATTCAAGTCTCTGAGCTCCTTGAGGACAAGAACTGTCTTTTTCATTTTGTGTTTTTACTACCTAGTATCTCAGCATGGTGAACATAAAACATATTAAGTGAAATGAAAATAAAATGTTTTCCTTGCTTCTTGTTTCTTGCACCATAATTCTTATTCTTTATCACATATTTTTTTCTGTTTTTCAGAGTTATTCAGAGGCTTCCTTTTGCTTAAAGAATAATTTTGTCTTAGGGCTATGAGATAATGAATGTATCCAGACTGGTTGCTGGATACATAAAGTATATGAGTTGGGAATTTTCCTATAGTAGTTTAGCAAAAAGTGGCTTTTAAGTCCCTTCGCACTGTAACCCTCACTACCAAAAAGAGCACATTTTTTTCTTGGAAACATTACTGATATTTGTAAACATCCCCACTATGGATAAAGTATAAAATACTTCATTTAATGCCTTTTTAATGTTTTAAGTTTATATATGTTTTTGCAGAATTCAAATTTTTATTATTATTTAATATATATTGCTTAGCCATCCCATGTTATCTTCTCAATAGCTACTTTATATGTTAGTATCTTATATGTGTATGTAAAGTATATTGTTTCACATAAAGAAAGTTTGCAAGAAAAAGATCCAAATGTCTATTTTGGAAATACGCATTTTTGATAGCTTTGTATGTCCTAATATGAACATTCATATGTTTTTTCCCATTTTTCTTTTAATTTTTAGGAATAAGAAAATATTAAATAAGAAGAAATTGAAAAGAAAACAGAAGAGCAAGTCAAAAGTGAAGACAAGAAGCAAGGTAAAGCTGTTGGTAATTTATAAGGAATAGTAGTACTGTTTCATATGGTGATTTGAATAAAAATGCCAAGATTTAAAAATATAAGTATAATTAACAAACCATTTTGTTTGTATGTGCTGAAGTAATTTTGTAAAAGCCCTTTATGATTTGGTTCCTCTTTTAGTTTCATCTTTCTTTTGGGTGTTTCTTTTCTTTCTTGCCCTTTTTTTTTGAAACAAGGTCTTATTCCGTCACCCAGGCTGCCGTAGTTTCCTGGGCTCAAGTGATCCTTCCGTCTCAGCCTCCTAAGTAGCTGGGACTACAAGTAAATGTCACCACACCTAGCTAATTGTTAAATTTTTTGTAGAGACAGGGTCTCACGGTATTGGCCAGGCTTGTCTCGAACTCATGGGCTCAAGCAATTCTCTCACCTCAGCCTCTCAAAGTACTGGGATTGCTGGCATGAGCCACTGTGCCCAGCCTATTTTTGGGGGGTTTCTTGACCAGTAGCCTGGAAGTTAATATCTGGATGTTGAAAATTATTTATTATTTATTCTTATTATCTTTGATCAATCCTTTGGGAGAATATATCCACTTCTGTTCTCTTTTTTCAATCTGACTACAGGTACTAGAAACTTAAGTAAAATTAACTTGTAAACCAGGACTTGGGTTTGGGTTTGTCATATGCCTTTCTTGACAGAAATTAGGGAAACTTGGTGTGTCCATATTGTTCTGAGCCTCTTTTGACTGTTGGTAGCTGTACAAAAGAAAAGGCAATATGGAATATTTGAATTAGGTGAGAGCTTAGAAACCAAGAATCTATTTTCACATAATGCAGAGATCTCTATAAAATCCATCTTTTTTATACTAAACATTTTCAGTGACCAGAGCACTTTATGTAACAGTCTCTTTTCTGTTGAACATCTAGACAGAAGGAAGAGGAGAGTCATAACTGTGATTCCTGAACAGCTTCACTTGGAGTTAAAGAAACAATAGATTTGCTGGGTCTGTGTATCAACTGTAGAGGCAATTGTTTCCTACACTTTTAAGTTAGTGTTCTTGCTGTTGTAACTGAGAGAAATCTACCTCAAAGTAGCAAACCTAAAATAAAACGAAAGGTTGGGGGATGGCATTTATTTGGTGGCTCTATCTTGAGACACAGCTGGATCCAGGGATGAAATAATATCATCGGCTAGCCACAGTGTCTCATGCCTGTAATCCCAGCACTTTGGGAAGCCGAGGCTGGCAGATCATGAGGTCGAGACCATCCTGGCCAACATGGTGAAACCCTGTCTCTACGAAAAATACAAAAATTTGATGGGTGTGGTGGCACGTGCCTGTAGTCCCATCTACCCAGGAGGCCGAGGCAGGAGAATCGCTTGAAACTGGGAGGAGGAGGTTGCAGTGAGCTGAGATCACACCACTGCACTCCAGCCTGGCGACAGAGTAAGACTCCGTCTCAAAATAAATAAATAAAATCATCGAACCCGTATTTTCAGCTCTTGCTTCTGCCTTCCTCTGTGTGTGGACTTATTACCTGTGACTGAGGACTGAGGCTGCCAGCAGCTCCAACTCCATTTGCTCTGAGCAAGAGGCAATCTGTTCTACTAGTCATAGCAGAAAGTCTTGGGTAGGCTTTTCGGTTTACCTGCATCATTTGCTTTGACTACGGAGACATGGGATACTTTGGTTAGACTGAGTTATATTTTTAACCCGGAGATGGGCAGGGTTGAGCACCCTGGTGAACAGGCCACATGGAATGAGGGAGGAATAGTTACCCTAAGGAAAGTGTTGCCGGGCAGCAGAAAAATAATGTCTGTTCACTGTATCCCTTCTCATTACTTCTGCTTCTGGGATAGAGGAGGGAAGTGGAACGCATTCTCAATATACAGAAAACCTCTAACAAATACAGTCATTCAGATTTCCAACCTCTGTCCCTTTTCAGCTTTTTGGTGCTATGTGCAAATCAGAGTATGGGAATTTTGAGTATCTTTTAAGTTTTTTTAAGGTTTCATTTGGTGATTTCCTGAGGTGGTGGCATATGATATCCAGGAAGAGATGAGGAGAAGTTGAAGTCTTTTGTCCCTTTCGATTCGGCCTCCAACTAGCTTTGTGCCCTTAGCAGTTCAGTTTTTTTCCTCTTGCCCTCGGTATTTATATATCTTCTTTTTAAGAGTAGTTTGAGATAACAATGATATAAATAAGTTCATTAATTTATTCCTCAAACATTAATTGCATGCTGAGTATGTGCAGGCATTATACTGGATGTTTGGGATACAAAGATGAGTAAGAGAGATTTTTTGCTCGTGGAAAGAATATAAAGTAGTAAAATGGTGTTGTTAGTCTCCTTGACCTGTATTACTTTTTCCAGATTATTTTTCATCTGCTCTCTTTTTGAGAGTTATTTTCAAAATGCCATTTAGCTGGCATTTTATCTACTTTATGTATTATATATACATAGCCGTTATATCTACTTTATATCCTTTATGGCTATCAACCCCTCTATTTCTCCTCATCCCATCCATCAGTCATCTCCTTTATTTAATTTCCATCTTACCCAGATTAGATACCACAGTCTTTTTAGGAAAACTCTTACTTAATCTGTAACAAATTACACAAACTTGGTGGTTTAAAATAACACTAGTTATCTTACAGTTGGAAATCTGAAGTCCAAAATGGATCTCACTGAGCTAAAATCAAGGTGTCAGCAAGGCCGTATTCCTTCTGGAGGCTCTAGGAGGGAATCTGTTTTTTTGCCTTTCCAGTTTCTATAATAGAGGCTGCTCAAATGTCTTGGGTTGTGGCCCTCTTCCATCTTCAAAGCCAGTGGTGGTTGGTTGAGTTTTCTCATGCAGCATCACTGATAGTTTTCTGTTGTTTTATCTCCTCCTCTCGCTGTCCAGCCTTCCTCTTTCACTTGTAAGGACCCTTGTGATTACATTGGCCCATCCAGATAATCTGTGCATTTCAAAATGCTTAGTTTAATCACATATACAGCATCCCTTTTGCCGTGTAAGGTAACATTCACATGGGTTTTGGGGAATTAGGGTGTAAATGTTTTTGGAGGCTATTATTTACCTACCATATCTCACTTGTATATTTTTGCATTAATCTGACAAAACTCAATCTTGTATGAATCCAGTTATTTTGTCCCTCCCTTAAGGTGAGTTTCATGTGCTGCCAAAGAGAGTTATACAAGAGTTAATTGATAACAATACACATTCATGATCATCAATCTCAAGTATACCATAGCCAGACTATCTTACTATTTTTTCTGGTCAAATAGTTCTCTTTTCTTCTGTGATTATTTCAGACCTTTGCCATGCTCCTCAAACCTCTGATAAATTCTACCCTCCAGCATATGACTTCACTTTCTTACAGGAGAAATCAAATTCATTAGTCAGAAAACTTCCTCAACTTCCCGATCCCAAATGTGTCTGTCTTAGATCAGGCTTCCCAGTAGCTGAGCCTGACATAGAGATTTGAAGTTTGCAGTTCAGTGAGTTTTGGAAGTTAACATTCATGCATAGAAGCACTACTGCAGTCAAAGTTCAGAAACACTTCCATCATCTCCAGGGGTTTTCTTTTTATTTTTTGAGACGGAGTCTCACTCTGTTGCCCAGGCTGGAGTGCAGTGGTGTGTGATCTTAGCTCACTGCAGCTTCTACCTCCTGGGTTCAAGCAGTTTCCCCGCCTCAGCCTCCTGAGTAGCTGGGATTATAGGCATCAGCCACCATGTCCAGCTAATTTTTGTATTTTTAGTAGAGACAAGATTTCACCATGTTGGCCAGGCTGGTCTCAAACTCCTGACCTCAGGTGATCCACCCGTGTTGGCCTCCCAAAGTGTTGGGGTTACAGACGTGAGCCACCGCGCCTGACCGGTTTTCTTATCCTCTTCTGATTCTGTCCCTCCCTATAACCCTGGCTCTAGACAACCACAGATATATTTTCTGTCACTGTAGATTAGTTTTCATTTTCTAGAACTTCGTATAAATGTGATCATATTGTGAGTACTCTTTTTTTTTTTAAAAATCTGGTGTCTTTCCCTCAGCATAATTTGTGTTTATGTTGTTGTATATCAGTAGTTCATTCCATTTTTTGCTGATTTTATATATATATATAATATATATGCACGTGTGTGTGTGTTCATTTTTCTTGGGTGCGTACTAGGTAGTGGAATGGTTAAGTGGTTTTTCCTTTGATTTGCTGGAAGTACTCATAAATCTCATAAGCAGTTTATACTCATGGCTAAGATTTATTACAACAAAGGATGCAGAGCAAGCAGCAGGAAAAGGTATGTGTTTGTGATGTATAGGGAGTTATGGCATAGGCTTCCTAGTTCTTTGTTGACTGAGCACACAGACATGTTTTCTCTCTGGCAGTGAACTACAGAGAAATGTGTGTATTGTTTTTGCTCAGGTGAATTTTAAAATTCAAGACTTTTTGTGGGTTTGGTCACATAGACATATCTTGTTAGTCAGACACAATAAGTGAAACTCAGGTACACATCGTAAAGCTTGATGTTTGTACATGCAGAGCAGTCTGACAGGCCAGGAGGCATGGTCCATTGCTCCATGTGTTCATAACAAAATGATTAATCACTACCACAAAGAAAATTCTAAGCATCCACATTCCCGAAGGTTGGCCAAGGGTCAATCATGGTTTCCTTGGGGAAATACAAGGAGTAAGCCATCATGCCTGTGGC
Organism: Piliocolobus tephrosceles; assembly: GCF_002776525.5. Taxonomy (NCBI): domain Eukaryota; kingdom Metazoa; phylum Chordata; class Mammalia; order Primates; family Cercopithecidae; genus Piliocolobus; species Piliocolobus tephrosceles. The sequence goes on from NC_045455.1 coordinate 38,570,607, forward strand.
GTTAACTATTTCCTCAGCATTGGCACGGTAAATGTATGTTTAGCTTTTTAAGAAACCAGAAAACTCTTTTCCAAAGTGGTTGTTCCAATCTGTAGTCCCACCAGTAGTATATGACCAATCTAGTTGCCTCACATCTTTGCAAACACGTGGTATTAGCTTTTTAAATTTTAGTCAGTCTACTGAGTAGGGGTTTCCCATTTTAATTTTAGCTTGCTTTTCTCTAATGACTAATAATGTGAAATCTTTTCATGCACCTTTTGCCATTCTTATTTTTTTGATGTGAAATGTCTGTTCAGATCTTGCCTCCTTATTTTTGTAATTGTCTTCTTATTACTGAATTGCCAGAGTTTCTCATATATTCTAAATACAAGTCTTTTGTCAGATGTCTGCATTCCAAATACATTTCTCCTGTTCTGTGGCTTGCGTTTGGGGGAAGAATTGCCATTTTAATGATGTTGAATTTTCCAATCCATGAACATGGTATATATCTCCATTTATTTAAGTCTTTAAATTTCACTCAGCAACACTTTTTTGTTTTCAGTGTGTAGGGCTTACACATATTTTATTACTTTTATTTACAATTATTTTATATTTTTGATGTTATTGTAAATGCAATTATTTTTGAAAATTTATTTTGCTTTGAGATGATTTCAATATGAATGCAGTGTGTATGTGTTCGTGTGCACCTAAGTCTGTGTAATTTTATCACCTGTGTAGGTCCATGTGACTCTTACCACAGTCTGTATGTACAGCAGTTCCAGTGTCTTCCTTCCTCACCCTCTCCTTAGCTTCTGGCAACCACTGATCTGTTCAGCATTTATAATTTTACCATTTTAAGAATCTTATCCAGTGAAATTGTGTAGTATGTAGTCATTTAACGATTGGCGCTTTTTCCCCCACTTGGCAAAATGTCTTTGAGATTCACACACATTGTTGTATATTGTTTGTTCCTTGCTGAGTAAGCATTTCATGGGATGTACCATAGTCTGTTTAACCATTTACCCATTAAAGGATATATCGGTTGTTTCTAGCTTTTGACTATTTTAAAAGAAAGCTGTTACGAACATTCAGGTACTGGTTTTTGTGTGAACATAAGTTTTTATTTCTCTGGTGTAAATGTCCAAGAGCATAATTGCTAGATTATATGGTAAGCACATACTTAGTTTTGTAGGAAATTGCTGTACTTTCTTCCGGGGTGGCTGTACCATTTTACATGACCATCAACAATGTATAAGTTTCTCCTCATCCCCACCAGCATTTGGTATTGTCACTATTTATTTTAGCCATTCTGATAGGTGCGTATGGTATCTCATTTTAATTTGCATTTCCTGGTAGCTAATGATGTTGAAATTCTTTTCATGTACTTATTTGCCCTTTGTATATCTTCTATATTGATGTGTTTATTCCTGTCCTTTGCCCATTTTCTAATTGGATTCCTTATTTGTTTTTACTGTTGACTTTTGAGAATTCTTTATATATTCTGAATACTCATCCTTTGTTGGATATGTGGTTTGCAGATATTTTCTCCCAGACTGTGACTTCAATGCTTTTATTTTTGAAATTACATTTTTTCAATTGTTCATTCCTAGTATGTGGATATACTACTCTTTTTATATAGTAATCTTATATCCTGATTTTGTTAAATCTGCATACTATTTCTGGTAGCTTTTTTGCAGATTCCTTAAGATTCTCTATATGTTTTTTTTTTACAAGTAAAAACATTTCTGTTTTAGAAAATACTTCTTCTTCCCTTTTTCCGTTGGCTGGATAGGATATTTTCCTTGTACTAGATAGGATATCCAGTACAATGTTGATCAGTTGCTGAGAGTAGACCTATTTGCCTGGATCACAGTCTTAGAGGGAACGCATTCAGTCTGTTACCACTTTAGCTGTGGTTATTTTGTAGGTACCGTTTATCAAGTTGAGAAAATTTCCTTCTATTCCTAACTTACACATTTTTTTTTCTGTCATGAATCAATACTGGATTTTTTGTCGGAGGATTTTTCTGTGTTTATTTGCAGTATAACATATTTTTTCTCTGTTATGACAGTGATTGCTTTTCCAGTGTTGCACCAACATTGTCCCTGGATTAAAACTCAGTTGGTCATAATATATTACTTTTTTATATATTGTTGAATTTGAATAGCTAATATTTGTAATAGCTCTGGATATTTGGATAAGAGATATTTGTAATATCTCTTATGCATATACTCATAAGTTATATGCCATGCCAGTTTAACTTTGATATATTTCTTATTTAACAAGGGTATTTTGTTTGTTTTTTTCCAATTCTTTATGGAAGAAGAGTCGAATTTTTGGGACCAAGTTTCTTTGGTACTTGTGGTATCATTTTGTTGTCTTAGATACTTCCTAGACATACTTTAATTATTGGAACTTGAATTTCTAAAATATCTTAAAACAACTTTTTATATTTATAATGTAAATGTTGATCTTGAAATTGTAGTTGCTGTCTGATGAATAAAATATTGGGCATAAAAGAGAAACTGTTTAGTCTTAACAAATTACCAAGCACATGATTTTTAGCCTTTATCAATACTGATAGATGAGAGAGAGCTTAGGGAAGCATCTACAGTTTACTTGGCATTACTGTTATTTGAATGAGGATGAAATCAGTTGATGAAAATTAAGTTTTTTGGGGGCATACCCTCATTTCTGTGTAAACTTCTGTATCTACTTATAAAAGTATTCAAAATGCAATCTAATATTTGTAGTAGGTCACTGAGACTCTACAGTATATCTGGTGTCTCTTAGGAAGGCATCAAATGAACTTCTTTGATCCAGAACTCTAGCAGTTAAGCTTTGTTGAGTCTATTCCTGTCGTGACGATAAGAGAATATTTCTAAGTTTTTTACCCATCCCTTTCAAGCGCTTGTCAGATTGGTTGGTTATTGCTGCATTACTCAAATAGGTATAGAAAAGGGGACTAGAACTTGGGTCCATAGATTCAGACTGTCTCTGCTGTGTCACATAAGGTGTCTTCTGCAAGTCAGTTAGCCTGTCTAATCTTTACTTTTATTTAAAATGGGACTTGATGATAGAAAAGAGTGTGAAATGGAAGTACTCTGTTTTGTATTTCAGTCTGAAAACTTGGAGAATACAGTAATCATACCAGATATCAAACTACATAGCAATCCTTCTGCTTTCAATATTTACTGTAATGTACGCCATTGCGTTCTGGAATGGCAGAAAAAGGAAATATCGTTGGCAGCTGCATCTAAGAACTCTGTGCAGAGTGGAGAATCAGATAGTGATGAAGAAGAGGAATCCAAAGAGCCCCCTATCAAGCTTCCAAAGGTAAGCCACTGAGTTCTATTAATATTTAGATGTATAACCTGCAGGTGTTCTGGCTATAATGAATATATATGCATTGTTAAAATACCTTGCTTTATGTAAGATTGCATGCTAAAAATAACCTGGCTTATGGGCAAAAATAGATTTGGAGCAGAAAAGGAAAACTTTGTGCAACTTTATATCTAAGGTGCTAACAAAGTCAATAATTGATAATTCACTGGAAAGCGCAGGAAGGGAGGTGAGTGGATTGGAGACTGTTACGGGGCAATTAAAAAATATACAAAAGCAATAGGCTGGAAATGCTGATATAGAGGCATGGAGCCATGGCAGATGGAAGTAGAGCTCTGAGCCAGTGGGCTGAGAGTAAGGTGGACACAAGAAAAAGCCAAGAGCCCTGGAAAGCTGGGAGGTACTCCTTGCCTGGGATGCAGATATGCAGTTTTATTTCTCTTGAAATATAACTACAAAGCCTCTCAGCTGTGTAGTAGCTGGGCTGAGAGCCTTTTCCTTTCTGCCTAAGCTTATAATTGTATTCTTGATATTGTGGCTTCCCTTGATTAGGAAAAAAAAAAAATCCCATATGAACCAACTTAACTTCTGCATTATTCTGATATTACTCCCTTATTTACCAGGAGCATATAAGCTAGTTGGTATTTCTACAATAGAAACATGTATTGTAGGCTGGGCGCAGTGGCGCACACCTGTAATCCCAGCACTTTGGGAGGCCGAGGTGGGTGGGTCACCTGAGATCAGGAGTTTGAGAACAGCATGGCCAACATGGTGAAACCCCGTCTCTACTAAAAATACAAAAATTAGCCTGGTGTTGTGGCGGGTGCCTGTAATCCCAGCTACTCAGAGGCTGAGGCAGGAAAATTGCTTGAACCCAGGAGGCGGAGGTTGCAGTGAGCTGAGATCATGCCATTGCACTCCGGCCTGGGTAACAGAGTGAGACTGTCTCAAAAAAAAAAAAAAAAAAAAAAGAAAAAGAAACCTGTGTTTCTTTTTGTACTGTGTTCTGTTTAAGTGTTGGTATATTTAAGACTGGAAGGTTATTTTATATATTTAATGTATTTTTTTCTATATAGTAGGTATAGTTAATATTTATAACAAAAGAATAGGTGAAAATATAGACATTTTTAAATAGTGCCTTTATATGACTTATGCATGTTGCTTTTTTTCTAAACAGAGATACTCAAAATGATTTTATAATTATAAGTGATTTATGTACTATTGCCTTTTTACTAAACTGATAACCTTAAAATTATGCCTTGAAAACTTATACATTTCCACAAGGGATTGTGTAAATATTTTTTATGACTTGGAAATAGCAGCATAAATGGAACCTGGTCTGAGTTCTTTTGCACATTTTATGGTGGCTGAACTAAGTACACCACCATCCTTAATCATATTGTCAGGTTCTTCTCACCTTATTCTTGGCACATGGCTTGCTTCATATTTCATAGTGTAATAAAGGTTTTGTGAACTTACTCAGCTTCTTGATCAGCCATCTTCACATGTCCTTTTTGCCTCCTGTTTTAGAGTTGAGACCCTTTTCTTCTTCTTATTTCCTTTGTCTGCAATGTCCTAACTGCTACTCTAATAGCTCCTTCCTTCCTTCCTTCCTTCCTTCCTTCCTTCCTTCCTTCCTTCC
>NC_045455.1:38575579-38628622 GCF_002776525.5 Piliocolobus tephrosceles
TCCTTCCTTCCTTCCTTCCTTCCTTCCTTCCTTCCTTCCTTCCTTCCTTTCCTTCCTTTCCTTCCTTTCCTTCCTTTTCTTTCTTTCTTTGATGGAGTTTTGCTTTTGCTGTCCAGGCTGGAGTGCAGTGGCATGATCTCGGCTCACTGAAACCTCTGCCTCCTGAGTTCCAGCAATTCTCCTGCCTCAGCCTCCTGAGTAGCTGGGATTACAGGCATGTGCCACCACGCCTGGCCAATTTTGTATTTTTAGTAGAGATGGGGTTTCTCCATGTTGGTCAGGCTGGTCTCGAACTCCAGACCTCAGGTGATCCACCCGCCTCGGCCTCCCAAAGTGCTGGGATTACAGGTGTGAGCCACTGTGCCCAGCCAAAAGCTTCTTTCTTTAACCTAAAACAAACATGTTTATCTTCACTATGGGAGCTCCTCTAGGTAGAAATTATGGTCTCTAATTGTAATTTCTTACGCTTAACTAGGAGAGATTGAGATAAAAAACATAGTTGAGTTAGGACGTAAGGCTGCAGGACTTGTATAATTTATTTTTTAGTTAGAATACCAATTCTGTGTATGTGTGAGTCACACTGTATTATAGTAATTGTGCTACTTAAGTTCAGTATTGTGAGAGAAAACAAAAGCCTGGATAAATTGTTTACATAGGTATGCAGGTTTTGAATAGTAAACTGTAGCTCAAATTAAATTGCATGAAAAAGAACAATGGATTCTTAGGCTGTTTTAAAACATCAGGATTGGTGAGTATTAAATAAAATATCAGGCATTCCTAAGATAACCTTTTGCAGCATGATTAACAGAGTCAAAGGGGGATCTTTCAAAGAAAATTAAAGATGATCAGATAGCCCAAGTGATTAATACTGAATTTTCCACCAAGTACTGACCTGTCTGCAAACAGGGTTAGCATGGGTTATGGAGCCAAACTGCTGGGTTCAAACACCATTAAAATTACTAGCTATGTGACACTGGAAGTTATCTGACACATCCATGCCTCAGTTTTGTCATCTATAAATTGGGGGTTGCATCTACCTCATAGGGTTGTAGTGACAATTTAAATGAATTAATGGATGTTGAGTGCATGAGAGAACAGTACCTGGCGAAAAGAAGTGCTCAGTAAATGATATATATAGTTATAAGTGTCAGGTTAGGTGCAAACAAGAAAATGTGTAGGTGCAAATGAATTTGTGTTACTTGTCAAGGAACTCGTCAGTTTATTAAAAAAATTATGCAAGCAAATGAAACATCTAGAGAATCAGTGCAATCACCTGATGAATGAAAGATGAAGAGAAAGGAAGAAGTGATGAGATGCCTGTATGCAGAGGCAAGCAGATACTATGGGTGGGGAGTGAAACTTTCAGGTGATATTTTTTGGCATTCATTTCCATGACATGAAGGATTGACACTGAGGACAAAATTAGTCTCGTAAAGTTTGAGGTGATGGGATTAGAAGGCAAGTGGGAAATGTTGGCATTTTTCTTTTCCTTTTGATCATCTCTGTGCCTCAGCCTCAAATGCTGCTATCTAGTATCCTAGTTTGCTTCCTTTCTTTGTTCCTCTGTTGCTCCTCCTAAGCATGTGGCTGTCCCATTCCTTCTCACATGAGGTCTCTGCCTCTCCTACTCTTTTTTTTTTCTTAACATGATTAAGACGGTTTTTAATCTGTTGTTGAAGTGTTGTTGTAATACAGTTTTATTTTTCCCATTCTTGAGTTTTAAAATTTAGTTATTAATAAATTGAGTTTGTTATATAGATCTTGTCACCCTTTTTTTGCTTTTTGCTTTTGTTTTTGTGTTTTGCGGATCAGTAATCATTGATATATTTAAAGGAGCTTTCTGTTCTTTGAACGCTTCTGGAACATTAAGTTTTTTACCCAGCTCAAACTGTCACTAAAATCTACATCCTCTAAAACTTTACAAATTTTACACCTACATGATTTTTATTATTTTTATTTTTGTTTTTATTTTCATTTTGAGACAGAGTCAGGCTCTGTCACTGGGGCTGGAGTGCAGTGGCATGATCTCAGCTCGCTGTAACTTCCGCCTCCTGGACTCAAGCGATCATCCCACCTTAGCCTCCCATGTAGCTGGGACTGCAGGCGTTCGCCACCACCCCAGGCTACTTTTTGTATTTTTAGTAGAGATGGGGTTTTGCCACATGGCCTAAGCTGGTCTCGAACTCTTGAGCTCAAGCAATCTGACCGCCTCAGCCTCCCAAAGTACTGGGATTACAGGCATGAGTCACCATGCCCAGTGCATAATTTTTAAATAGTAACACTTAGAATTCATATTTCCCATCTGAACCCATTTGAAGCCAGTTATTAAAATTATTATTTTAATACCACATTATTAAAAGATTTAGACTTACATAGGATCATTTCTTTCTTAATTCAGTATATTCCTTTTGAATTTGTAGCCAGCATTGTATTAGGTCCTGAGAACAAAAGGCTGAAACATAATTCCTGCCCTCAAGAAAGCATTGTCTTGCAGGGATAAGAACCAGGTCAGTAAACATTCTCTAGTGCCTTAAGGATTGATAGGGAGTGCTAGATATAGTGGAACACGTTAGAGAAAGGACTCAACACTGGCTGAGATAGAGCAAGAGAGAGAGCAGGAAGCTAAATCATGAAGGGCCTTATGTGCCATGTATTTCAGATGTTATCTCGTGATTAGTAAATATTGAAGATTTTAAGCGAAAGAGTATCATCAGACTTGCATGATTGCATCGGACTCACCACCCTTTAGTTATGGATATGCCTTACTAAGACTAGAGTAACTTTGTAAGTTCACTCCTGTTAGTAAGGCATATCCATAACTAAAGGGTGGTGAGTGAGACTGGAGACAGAGGAACCATTTAGGCAATTATTGCAGTTGTCTAGAGAGTGTTAATGAGGGTTGGAATTATGGTAGTGACAGTGTTTTGAATCTAAGAAATGTTAAGCAGAATTGACAGGAATTAGGAATAAATTGGCTCTAAAGGCTGAAAAAGAAGGCAGAATCTAAAGATATTCTTTAAGGTTCTGTGTATTGAGGCCATTTACTGAAAGAGGGAAAACTGGATGAGGAACAGTGCTTGGCTGAAATGATGATCAAATTTAGTTCTGCACATGCTGATTTTGAATTAAATGTCACATGTCCAGTGTGTGCTGTGTAGGACTGAAGTTCGAAAAATAATTGCCAGCTAGAAATATAGATTTGGGAGTTATCACTATGTAGGCACAAGTTGAAACAAATTTCTATGAGAGATGGGAGGGAGTGGAATCAAGAACATTGAAAAAATAGCTTTGAAAAGTTGAAAAGTTTGGAAAAGTTCTCTTCTCTGAGTGTGAAGAGAAGGGAAGATGGTAGTAGTCATAGATAAATGTGTTTTTTAGACAAGGAACTCAGAAACTTCACACTCATACTTTTTTTTGTTTTTCCTGAGATGGAGTTTCACTCTGCTCGCCCAGGCTGAAGTTCAGTGGCACGATCTTGGCTCACTGCAGCCTCCACCTCCTGGGTTCAAGCGATTCTCCTGCCTCAGCTTCCCAAGTAGCTGGGATTACAGGCGTGCGCCACCATGCCTGGCTAATTTTGTATTTTTCGTAGATAAGGGGTTTCTCCATGTTGGTCAGGCTGGTTTGCAACCCCGACCTCAGGTGATTCACCCACCTCGGCCTCTCAAACTACTGGGATTACAGGCGTGAGCCACCGCCCCCGGCCCCACATTCATAATTCTCTGCCTTAGCCTTCTCCTCCTCTCCCTCTGCTGCTGCCTCTTCCCCCTCCCTTTTCCTCTGTCTCTAGATTTTTAAATTTTTTATTACTTGTAGATATTATCACTGTACCAAATATTTGCTTTATACAAACAATTTTAAAAGGCAGTATACTTCTCTCTGTGGTAATATGTAAATATAATTTTGATTTCCTTTTGAGCTTTTTCAAATATATAAGTATTGGAAGTGATTTTAGGCCTTTTAACTGAACAAGATACGATTTTTAAGGGTAGAGAGTTAATTATTAAATCCAAATGTGATGTAACTGAACTTTTATGATCACACTTATTCATGAAATAATAAAGTCACATTTGGAAATATATGGTTTGAGTTGGGCAAAATAAAACCTTGAAATTATATATCATTTTATATCATTTTTCTTTGGCCAAATATATTTTTTATCTTATTTTCCTAGCATATTAGACTGGCTGTATCAGGTAATTATTTCGGCTTTATGTTTCTTTACCTTTCAAATATAATAGATAACCTTCAAATTTTAATTATTTGAGAGCAGCAGTAAAGATAAAATTCAGTAAATTTACAAAAGACTTTTCTGAAGAGAAGTGTGAAACCATGTGTTGGGTAATTAGTTATAGTTCGTTATTGAAAGTATTGAAGCTTCTTGTGTTCTTTTATTGTTGTAATTATTATTTTTCTTAAGTGTCACATTTATTTATTTTGCTAATTATACATATTTATTATAGATAATTTGAAAAATCAGAACATTTTTCTAAAGATAATTAAAAGTGAGAAGTAGTATTTGAAATCCCGTTAACCAAAATATACCCCTACATAAACATTTTTATTTCTTTTGTCATTTTTTCTATGTAATCATTAAAATATGTTTTTTACACACAAATGAAATAATACTATATTGGCAGGACTATATTTTTTCTGCTTACGCTTCCTTCCTGATACTGAAGGAGGGAGAAATACATGTTTTCACTGACTATAAGACTTCTGTTTTAAAGTCTACTTTCAAAGTTCAAACTTTTGGTAAAATATTTTATACTTAGCCAAACAGCAGAAAAAGACTTATTTAAAAACATGTATGGTAACTGTGTGCAGTAATCCATAGCTAAATATGAAAAATTCTTTAATAGTTGCAGAACGTGAGGTTGATTTTTGTTGTATATTGAATATATATTACTATTCTGAAAATGAATGTTTTCCCATTTGTTAAACAAAAAGTCTACAGTGAACCAAGATGTAGATAATTGGTGAGACTCCCACAGTGTTTAACCCAGACAGATGAAGAGTTTTCTATCATGATCATTGTGACCAAAGTTTTATGGGCCAGTCTCACTAAAACCGGCTGGCTCTGTGTCTAGGCAGCCTACCCGAGTTGCCTATTGCCATTCGCTTGTTATTACACCTTAAACTTACCAGAGAGATCGAGAACCTGTTCATTAGGTAGACTTACTGTTTCTGGCAAGGTTCAGTAATTCCTTTGTCGCTATAATAAATGAACCTTGGCCGGGCGCGGTGGCTCAAGCCTGTAATCCCAGCACTTTGGGAGGCCGAGACGGGCGGATCACGAGGTCAGGAGATCGAGACCATCCTGGCTAACACGGTGAAACCCTGTCTCTACTAACAATACAAAAACTAGCCGGGCAAAGTGGCGGGCGCCTGTAGTCCCAGCTACTTGGGAGGCTGAGGCAGGAGAATGGCGTGAACCCGGGAGGCGGAGCTTGCAGTGAGCTGATCCGGCCACTGCACTTCAGTCCGGGCGACAGAGCGAGACTCCGCCTCAAAAAAAAAAATAAAAATAAAAAAAATAAATGAACCTTAGCCAAAAATGTCATCTGTGAAGAATCCTCTTGGAGTTATGAAAAATCATGGTTGGTAGCAGAGTAAGCAATCTGAAAGAATAACAGAATATAGTAGTCTTCCATTGGCTTGAGAATAGAGCCCCACATTTTGTACTCTGGAGATCTTTGATTTCAGATTTCTCTTTCCTGTAAGTACATAAGCAGATACAAATCTTGGACAGTATGTTTTTATTTTCTAGTCCATTCCAGGAAAAGAAACTATATCAAATGTGAAAGTTTCATCACTTAATGTGTTTAATCAATTGAAACTTGCTAAGCAAATTCTTCTGTAATATTAGTTATAATCAAGTCTGTTAGGATTTTATATAACTTCTCTAAAGATAGTCCTCCTAGTCATTTGACTTCTCAGCTGTAGCTGTTGTTTCCAGAAAACTTGTAAATGTTAATCAGAACTACAAATGACTTACCTTCAGCTGATTTGCCTCTTGTCTAGAAAATGTCTTTCTGAGATGCAGTGGTTTTTAGCAAACAACTTAGTGAATAATTAAACAAATATTTAATGTATGCCTACCATATGCTAGGTAATTGGCTAGGCATGAGAGGTATTAAGCCGTTTAAGACATGTTCCTTGTGTATTGGAAGATCACAGTATAGTTGGGAAAATGAAAACAAAAATAGTTATACTATAATGTAATAAATGCTATAACAGAGGTCTGTACTGAGTATGAATTATATACATGACTAATTTACCCTATTAGATTATAAACTCTTAGGGGACGGGGTCTAGTGTACCTTCATATTTCCAAAAGTGAGTTTGCACAATGTGAGTGCTTAGGAGGTATTTATGTAATATGTGAATTAATGCAAAAATATCAGCAGAGAGAATATTTTTCCACCGTTGTGTTCAATAGAATTAATGGTTTCAGGAGTTTCTACTAATTAGTCTTATTTTGATTTTTCTGACAATTTACTTAATACTTCCTGAACTGGTTCTCAGAATGTTGACATTGCCTGAGAAATGGAATTTGTCTTTTATCAGTCTTGTGAAGGTATATCCTTAACTCATTCATTGCAATTTGCTCTCTCAATCTTTAGTAACAGATTTATCTCTTTTGCTGGATATAGAGTCTGATTTTTCTTGCGCCTGATGAGGAGAGGTAAGATAATTAAAGGAAAAGTACCAGTGATATTTTTAGCTAAGCCGTTTTAAATTGTTTTGTGATCATCCTACAAGAAGGGATATCACCTATAAATAATAATATAGTGATTGTACCATTATAGAAAAGGCTAAGATGAAAAGCTCCTTATAAAATCTTTTTACTGTATGTGCTATGTTGACTTTATTTCTGGTTATAGGTAACAATTAACATGACTTTTGACAAAAAGAGTACTGAGTTTTCCTTGAGTATAACCAAATAAACTTTGCAAATTAATACAGTTTATTTCTTCTGAGTGAATGCAATCTAGTCTCTAGTTCATTGTTATAAGCCATTTTCATGATGTTTTATTATGGCTCCATTATATACATATACATATACATTATCATTTGCTGTGGAAGTAACTTGTACCAACTAAACTGCTTAGAAAGTGTTACTAGCTTACCTGTCATAAAGTATATATATTTTTTCCTTTTAAATAGATTATTGAGGTTGGCCTTTGTGAAGTTTTTGAATTGATCAAGGAGACACGATTTTCTCACCCATCCCTGTGTCTCAGGAGTCTTCAAGCCCTGCTCAACGTGCTGCAGGGCCAGCAGCCAGAAGGCCTCCAGTCTGAGCCACCCGAGGTCCTAGGTAAGAGCCAAGGCTCATTCAGTGAAGCATTTAAAAGTGAATATAGTTAATAATAGAGTATTATGCACTTCAAATTGTTAAGAGAATATTTCTAAAGTTCTCAGTACAGAAAATGTTAAGTACTTGAGGTGATAGATGTTAATTAGTCCACATTTTAGTCATGAATCATAGCATCACTTTATACCCTATAAATTTATACAATTATACATTGTCAATTTGCAGTTTTTAAAAAGTGAAGAGCTTCTCTTATGAAGCACACACAATAGCCTATAATGTAGTCTTTATTTAATTGTGGTATGGAAACAGCAGGGGTATAAGTTTTAGAGTATTTTTTTCTGTGTTCCTCTGAAGTTATGGTTTAAGAGTTGAAGTTCATGCACACACATTTCTCAATTAGCATGATGAAGCAGGGGGCAAACAAAACATAAATGCCTGGAATGCAGAAATAATCCTCAAACCTTAAGGTCACTATTAAATTAAATCGTTCTTATTAAACTTTTGGACAAAATAGCTAACATTCACTTTCTCTATACTCTCAATAGTTTTGAAAAACAGGGAAAAGGAAATAAATGCCACAAACTCAAAACAGTACAATTAGTTTCTAAATTGAGGGGAAATTTTTTTTTGTATTCATCATAAATAAAAATCTATTTGTGTTATGGATTAAACTTCTGACTTAGCAACTTTCATTAAGTAAATAAAATGTTTGCTTTTCTTAAAGTGTGTTCCAATTCTTGCCTTTCATATCAGTGACCTAGGCTCAACATGTAATCCTTTAAATAAGATAGGAGCTTTTACTCAAAAGGTGTTAAGGAATAGAAATATAGATGGAAGCATAATTTTTAGCTGGTTAATTGCTTTTTTTCTCCAATGCTAACTATGGGTCTTTAAACTGTCTCAAGTTTTCTAGATCCTTCTAGTATTATAGGAAAATTCTCCGAAGTACTAGATCTGTGGTTCGCAATTCGCATTAGCATGTATCAGAGTTATCGAGGCCTTCCCTATGGTGTTTCTGATTCCATAGACTTGGGGTGGGGCCCAAGAATTTGTATTTGGAATAAGTTTCTTGGTGATGCAGATGCTGGTTTGGGGACTACATTCTGGTTTAGACTAAAGCTTGGTCCTTTTTTTTCTACTTGGCTATTTAGATTTTGTAGGACTCACCTGTGAGAACCAAATTGCATGAACCTAACTACATGTCAGATTTTTCTTTTTTTGGTCGCATGTGGTGATTCAGTTTTTGTGTTTGACTTGTTGGTTGGTTGGTTGGTTGGTTTTAATGGGAGGGAGGATGCTGGTCATTAAAACAAGCTGAGGATTTTTAAACCATCCCCCTCACATACACAGTTATTAAAAGCTATTATCAAATAAAAGCTGTCATGTTGACAAGCAGGCTCTGTGTTGGTTATTGTTAAGATAGCACCATTGGTCATATTAATATCGTGAAGTGCTGCTTGACTTGGCAGCATTTTACTGAAGATTTGACTTATTTAACAATATTGTGCTGGGTTTTCTTGGCTTTGGTTTGTCAGTTAGCAAATAATTGGAATGTTAAAATACCCACTAAGACTTGTATGTCGTATTTCCTACCTTGAACATGTTATTTCTCTCCTCCTAAGTCTTCTGCCATTCTCATGTCTTATGTCAATTGTTATATACTTTTCCTTTTTATCCGTTCTGTACATACTTTCTTTCCTTTATTCTTTTAAAACTAGACTTGTTCTTAATACTAGCTTTGAAATATAATGTGTGCTTTAGTCTTATTGTCTTCCATCAAAACTTTCACTTTGGCTGGGTATGGTGGCTCACGCCTGTAATCCCAGCACTTTGGGAGGCTGAGGCAGGAGGATAGCTTAAGGCTGGGAGTTTGGGACCAGTCTGGGCAACTTAGACCCCTATCTCTGCAAAAAACAAAAAATTTGGTCATGGCAATGAGTGCTACTCAAGAGGCTAAGGTGGGAGGACTGCTTGAGCCCAGAAGTCTGAGGCTGCAGTGGGCTGTGATTGTGCTACTGCACTGCACTCTAGCCGGGTGACAGAATGAGACCTCATCTCTACCAAAAAAAAAAAAAAAAAAAAACCTGAAAAAAATCCCACAAAACCCAGAAACCTTTCACCTTGTTAATCTGTTCATTTTTATTTTCTTGTTAAAAGTTTCTGATTCTGCTGTGCTGCCTTTCGTCTGTCTTCCATCCTTTCGGTGTTTACTGCTGATCTCATCACTGCTTTGGCTGATTTTTCTATGTAAGGGATTTCTTATCACTTCATATTTTCTATTTTGTTAAATTAGCTCAAAGATAAAAGCACTGATTTGGTTCTTTTATAATACATTTCTGTTGAAACTTGCCTCTCCTCCTTTTTTTAATCTAATATCCCAATCTTATTGGTTATTCTTTTTTCCCCCATTTGGTTGTTTTCGTGTTATTCATGAAAATATGTGTATATTTATATAACTCTTACTGTAGAATATCTTGATGATTAGTATACACCAAGCCTCTTCTCTTTGCAAATAGATTTTGATTTTTAAATTATTTATTTAAAAATGTATTCCCTTCTGTTTAGTTAGATTATATTCTCAAGTATTCACTGAAATGTAATAGCACCCCCTTTGTTATGTGCTAAGAATGTATGATACCATTGCTGTTATTATGGAACTTAGCATCAGATATGTGTATAATTACAAATGTGGATAAATCGTATGGCGGAGAGTAGAAGGAGTTCTGAGAGTCCTTTTTGTTTTTTGAAACAGAGTCTCTCTCTGTTGCCCAGGCTGGAATGCAGTGGTGTGATCTCAGCTAACTACAACCTCCACCTCCCGGGTTCAAGCTATTCTCCTGCCTCAGCTTCCTGAGTAGCTTGGACTACAGGAGTGTGCCACCATGCCCAGCTAATCTTTGTATTTTTAGTAGAGACAGGGTTTCACTATGTTGGCCAGGCTGGTCTTGAACTCCTGACCTCAGACAATTTGCCTGCCTTGGCCTCCCAAAGTGGTAAGGATTACAGTCATGAGCCTCTGCACCTGGCCAAGATTCCTTTTTTAACTTAAAAAATTTTTTATTTACTTATCTTTAGGGACAGGATCTCACTATATTGCTCAGGGTAGACTCAAACCCTGGACTCAAGTGATCCTCCTGCCTTCACCTCCCAAGTAGCTGTGACTATAGGTATACACTGCTGCACCCAGCTCCTTAAAAGCCTCCTTGAAGATGCGACATTTGAGATTTAGAGGGTGAATAGGAGGGAGTGAACTAGATTGTAAGTGCTCCAGGTAGAAATAACAGCATGCAATAAGGCTCTGAGACAAAAGGAGAATGCATGAAAAGAAGAGCAATATGGCTAGAATGTGAAGAGTGAAGGGAACAGTCTTGTAACAGGTGAGGAAAGAGGCAGGGACATGTGGAGCTTTACGTGCCATGTTAAAGAATTTGATTATTGGGCTGGGAGGAATGGAAGGTCATTCTCTATTTCATTACACTAAGAATATTGCTTTTAAAATAGCCTGTTTTCTTAAATTATTTGCTTAAATTGTTGACCATTTTCTTTCCCTGGAATCTTAACCTTTTTGAAAGGGTAGAGACTTTCTTTGTCATGTTTGCCAGTACCCTAATGCAGAGTAGTTGCTAATGTGCGAGAGTTCAGTAAATATTTGCTGAATAATCAACAGGTGTACTTGCTGAAGGGTAATAATTGGAGGAAGGATGGGTAGATGGAAATATGGACCAACAGGAATAGATGATGGAAAGAAGGATAGCTGGAGGAAAAGGTAGAGGAAAGGATAAATGGAAAAAAATGAAAGTATAGGATGTATACAGACAAGTGAAGAGAGGAAGGGAGAAAGAAAAGAAGGAAGAGGAAGACAGAAGGGAGGAAGGAATTAACAAAAGAGTGGAAGAATTTTAAGTAGACAATTAGATTTTTGGTTTGAAATTCTCCCTATTGGGGCAATAGCGAATGGTAAGAGATAATTTCTTAACCCTTTTTAGTCAAAGAGATGATGATAGCATGGATTGGAAAGATGGTGATGAGATAGAGAAAAGTGGTTATCAGTTAGGATGTAAAATAAACAGGGCTTAATTTGGGATTAGCTGTGGAAGATGAGGGATTGGTAGGGGCTGCCTAGGTTTCTGTAAGTTACCAGATAACCCACAGGTGGCATTTTAGTTTTTAGAGAATTGTAGTACATTACTTCTCTTTCTCTTGTTCTCCTCCATCTCTCCCTTCCCTTTCCCTCTCTTCGTCTTTCTCAGTTTTCTGACTCTCTTTTTCTCTCTCCATCTGATTATTCACTCTGTAAGGATTTTTAGATCTCCCTTCTATGGAAGAAATACCCAGATGTCTGTTGATTGAATCTTGGATGGAGGTGTTCAGGGAATTTTGTGTGGAGACCTCTGCTGGTTTTAAAACATTTTGTGTGTGTGTGTGTGTGTGTGTGTGTGTGTGTATGTGTTTCATCTTCACCACTAAATGACTTTATGATTTAGGAAAAATCTTTTGACTACCCTGTATCTCAATTTCATTGTTAAAGGAGGAGAATATCTGTCCTATTGACTTGGAGGTTTTTCTAGGGTATAAATGAATTACATCCTCTCTAAGTGTGAATTGCTATTTTGTTAATGATGTAGCCAATTTTATATTAAAGCACATTATGGCATATGTTTTATGTTTCTATTACTTTGAAAATATATACATAATTTCCTGGACACTTAACATCTTAAGAAACCTCCTAATCTAAAAGGTAAAATAAGTATGATGAATAGTCTGTTACTTGATAGGATGAGTTTCTTGAATATGTGAATGTCTCTAGGCAAGCTTGTTTTAAAAGACCTTAGATTTTCTCTTTTTACTAAGAAAAACAAGGAGTTGAACGGAATGTTCTTTAAGGCCCTTGTTACATAAATATTTCAACTTCTGGGGAAAAGAGTAACTGGAAAGAAACTAATGCAAAGTAATTGTTCTAGATTCCTTAAATTTTGTTTATAATGAGACAAAGTAAAAATAAATAAATATAGGCGTATAATGTTCTGTATGTTGGATGAATATAATTGAATTCTATTTATCCACAGAGTCTCTCTTCCAGCTTCTTTTGGAAATCACTGTTCGAAGTACTGGGATGAATGATAGCACGGGACAGTCCTTAACAGCACTTTCCTGCGCTTGCCTCTTTAGTCTGGTGGCTTCTTGGGGAGAAACAGGAAGGACACTTCAGGCCATCTCTGCTATCCTCACCAACAATGGAAGCCATGCTTGCCAAACTATTCAGGTATTTGATATTTATATCTGCTTAGAAATTTGTAAGATGACAAGTTACAGTTTCATCTCAATTTCTGTCAATGGGAATTCTGCTTTTTCACACTCATTACAGTAACTTGATCTGTCTAAGATTGATACATAAGTAATCTACAGAATTTCAATTACATGATATGTATGTTTAACTCTGAAGCTTTAAATATAATAAAATGAATTTTGGCCAGACCTCTTAAATCTTTAAGCTGATCTTTGCCTTAACACCGTAGCCTTCTCTTTCCTTGCTGTTGTCTTGCTCTCTGCGTTCTCCCCTCTTCCCATCTTTCCCTGAATTTTTTAGAATGGAATTCATTCGTAGTTTTAAATATCTTTTCTCTGTTGAAAGAAAAAGATATGGTATCCATCTGATATATTTTTGATTGATTATATGATTTTTTATGAGTTGATTTGTTTCTGAGTTGCTTCAGCTATGTATAAAACATTTTAGGCTTTTATTATTCAGTTGTGGAACAGACAAGCTCGTCACCATTTTAGTAGTGGGAAAAATAATCCTTCTTATAGGCAAACTTGACTTAATTATTTGGGAAGGCTCTGGAAATTGAGAAAGAAGTTATGATTTTAAGACCTGACTGTCTACTCTTCTCTGGCCCCTTGGGCAACCCCAGAGCAAGTGGAAGGGCTGCCCCAATCCTGTTATTAGCAGACCAAAGATAGCAAAAGGAGTATATTGGTCATTTTCTGTCTTACTCAGTGATCTTGAACTCCTCTTGTCAAACAAGAGCCATTCCCTTACTCTAGATTTCTGCTCTTTTCTTCCTTTCTGCCTTGCTTGGAATCCTTTTGTCCCTTTTTATGGTCCTTAATTATTTTGAAGTTGCTCTAATACAACTGTGGTTTTCAAGCTGTGTTCTGTAGACGTGCTTTCAGGGTTTGGCAGATGTTTAATTTAAATATATGTTTAAAATATACAAATATTTTAAAGATTGTAATAAAATAACGCAAACATTCAGATACTATATACCAGATTTTAATAGGATAGTGACCACCAACATATGAGCTTATGAATTTTGATATGATTTGCTTTTATGTAGAGACTTAGGAATGCCATTAGAGCTCATAGCAGGAGTACATGAGCTACGTTCATGGAAAGCCTCCCAGAGGATATGAGGTGAGATCTAAACAATGGGTTGAAATTAGCCAGGAGAAATTGTTGGTGTTGGTGGTGTAGAGAGAGAATGTTCTAGGTATCCGCATGCTAAGGCATGGAGGTGAGAGTAAGAGTGGAGTATATGAAAGCTGAAAGAAGTTTAGTATAGCTATAGCATAGAGAGCTGGCAAATAGTATACCCACAACGTAGAGAGCTGGCAAATAACAGAGACAGGACTTGAGGGCTTATCTGTCTCCAATATTTTCAGTCACTAGACAACACAAAACTACTTGATCCTCTGAATCAATAGCTGCGGTTCTCTACAGACCTGCCACATCACTACATCCCCAACTCTAGCTGAGACACCATATTAAAGCCCATTACCTTAACATAACTTACAATGCTCTTCATGATTTGGCCTTTTATCTACCAGCTTCATTTCTCAAAATGCTCCTGGCCTGACTATTGGTAGAGGGAGAAAAGCTTTCCCTGATGATGTGTGCAGTAGTCCATTTTCACACTGTTGATAGAGATGTCCCTGAGACTGGGCAATTTACACAAGAAAGAGGTTTAATGGATTTACAGTTCCACTTGGCTGGGGAAACCTCACAATCATGGTGGAAGGCGAGGAGGAGCAAGTCATGTCTTACGTGGATGACAGCCGGCAAAGAGAGCTTGTTCAGGGAAATTCCTCTTTTTAAAACCATCAGATCTCGTGAGGCTTACTCACGATCATGAGAAGAGCCCAGGAAAGACTTGCCCCTATGGTTCAGTTACCTCACACTGGGTCCCTTCCACAACACATGGGAATTCAAGATGAGATTTGAGTGGGAACACAACCAAACCCTACCAGTGTGTATAACTATTCACATCTCAGATTTATTTTGGCACCCAACTGCATATTACTTGTCCATTTCAAAAAGCTTAGCAGAGAGTTTAAAGCAGGGTAGACATGGTAGTACTGCAAGGTGCTGTATTGAAGGAGACTGAAATCCTTTCTGGAGGGTTGAACTCTTGACTTCAAAGGTTTTCTGCAGATAAAACACTGTTTATTGCATTTGAGCTCAGAAACAAATCAATAAAAAAAGCACATGGAAAAAGGCACCATTATTGAGAATTAGCAGAAACAAATATGGTAGAATCAATCCTGCCAAATCCTTAGATATTGAAATTATTTGATATAGAATGTGTATGTGTATGAATATATAAGGTATGGTTAAAGTAATAAAAGAAAATACCAAAAGTATGATTAAGGAGTGAGAATATAAAAAGTAGTCAGACATTAGGAAAAAAAAAAAATTGAATTCCTGGAAATGAAAAACCAAACAATTACAATTAGAAACTTAAAATGGGCTAACTATTGTATAATATGATTGAAGATGGAAATGGCGAACTAAAGGATAAAGAGGAAGGAATTATCTTGAATGCAACAGAGTGACAAGGAGAGAAATATGGAAGATAAAATAAGAAACATGGATCAAGAATGACAAAATCTAATGTAATACAATCTGAGTTCCACAAGGCAATAATAGATTTGTGGAGATAGAGTACTTGAAATAATGGCTAAGATTGTACAGTATTGGTGAATGACATGGAATCCCAAGAGTAAAGAAGTCTACCTTGCTTGAGATTTGCTTCTTATAGATGAACTTTTAGTTGGTACTTTTTGCTGGCATGCGAAATACCATTCTGAACAGTTTATTTTCTTATAAATGATGATATGTTACCAAAGTATCTTTGTTTTGTGTTTGTAACATTTAAAAATGTTTTTCATTTTTTTCTTCTCTTTTGACTAGGTGCCAACAATTCTAAATTCGCTACAGAGAAGTGTACAAGCAGTTTTGGTGGGGAAAATTCAAATTCAGGACTGGTTTAGTAATGGCATTAAGAAAGCAGCTTTAATGCACAAGTGGCCATTAAAAGAAATATCTGTTGATGAAGATGACCAATGTCTACTTCAGAATGATGGATTTTTTCTTTATCTGTTATGCAAGGATGGATTATATAAAATAGGCTCTGGATACAGTGGAACAGTTAGGGTAATGTGCTTTCTTACAGTTCCTTAATTTTACAGAGTTATAACCATAATGAATTGTGTTCTGTGTGTTTCTAGTTTCATTTCTAGAATGCGACCTAATTTGGGTGTAATAATATTTATTTGAAAACTATAATTAAAATACATGCATTACATGTCATTCACCCATTTGTATTATTTTTCATTGACTGTTGATTATGAAACCACTGATAGACTAACTTTTGTTATTTTGCAGGGCCATATTTACAATTCTACATCCCGTATTAGAAACAGAAAAGAAAAAAAGTCTTGGTTAGGGTATGCTCAGGTAAGAGACTATCCACAATAAACCAAAATTTTCTTATCTTTTAAAACATGTGATTTGTCCTTGTTTAATCAATAATATCACTTCTATTTAAACAAAAATGATATAGTTTTACTAATATGGCCATAACAACTGAATAGTGTAGTGTAAAGAACACTGGCTCAGAACTCATAAGAGGTTCAGTGTTAGTTCTGGCTCTGCTTATTACTAGCTATATGACTGGACAACTCATTTAACTTATTTGGTCTTCTGTTATTTAGCTTTAAGATGGGATTAAACATACTTTCTTTAGAGTTCTTGTTTAAGTGAGTCTCTAGATAAGAATTGAAGACCACCTTTATCATTAGCATTTTTTTTTTTAATTGAGACAGAATCTCACTATGTCATCCAGGCTAGAGTGGAGTGGCGCAGTCTGGGCTCACTGCAACCTCTGCCTCCTGGGTTGAAGAGATTCTTGCGCCTCAGCTTCCTGAGAAGCTGGCACTACAGTCCCATGCCACCGTGCCTAGCTAATTTTTTTTGTATTTTTAGTAGAGACAGGGTTTCACCATGTTGGCCAGGCTGGTCTTGAACCCCTGACTTCAAGTGAGCCACCTGCCTGACCTCAAGTGAGCCACAGTGCTGGGATTACAGGCCTGAGCCACCCCACCCAGCCTGATTAGCACGTTTCAATTGGAAATGTATACGTGTCCTGAGGCCAAATTAGGGTTTCTTACCAGAAACTCTTTCATTTTAGTCTAGATTCAGTACTTTCTAGGAAACAGTGTTTGGCCTGCTCAGTAGACAACTACCTGCATGGAGAATATGCAAAGAATCACAAGAGAGAAAAGCCATGGGCTGGTGTGTCTTTCTTAATGTTGTGATCTTATCTCCTGACCAACATAGCCAGATAGGTGTCAGCCTTTTACAAGGTCAGCAGCCAGATGGATACATTACTCCTCCTCTTATGGAGAAAAGCAAATGAAGGATGGACAAGAGGGACTAGAAATATTTTTTTCCATATGGTACCCACCTGAACAGTGAAGCCCAAGTTCCCTTGTATAAGGATAGAGAATAAAGATTTCCCTGCATACCTGCCTTGCTGAGCCCATGAGATTTGTTGTCAGGATCAAATGATAAAAGATATTTGAAACTATTTTGAAAACTATGGAAATTATTATTATTATGTGAAGAATAATTCTACTGTATCAACTATTGGGGAGAATTTGGAATTAAAATTTTTTTTGGAGTTGTAGTTTCACTCTTGTCACCAAGGCTGGAATGCAGTGGCGCGATCTCAGCTCACTGCAACCTCCGCCTCCCAGGTTCAGGCGATTCTCCTGCCTCAGCCTCAGACAAATCCCAGCCTCCCAGAGTGCCTCAGCCTCCCAAAGTGCTGGGATTACAGGCGTGAGCCACTGCCCCCAGCCTGAAATTAAATTTTAGATAACAAATTAGTTTCTCAGTAATTGTCTCTTAAAAGTTGAACTTAGCTTAAAATATGTCATTGAATTTTTATTTGTCACTCTACTATGTTTTATCTAAGAAATAATGCCGTGGAAAATATTTTATTATAGAAGTGTGTTCAATGACATACCACACCTTCTGAAACCGCTGTGCTATTCATTTTCAAATAGCAAACTCAATACTTGTTATTTTTCTTAAATTATTTGTTAAAGTAACAGTGATCATTTATATTATTTACTTGGCAAGTGATACGGTCATTCTGAACAAAATGTTTGTACCTGTACTGTCTTGTGTAGTATACCTAATTATGTTTCTGGGAAGGTGTTAAATCAATTTTCAATAATGACTTTTCCTCTAAATGAGAAGAATGTTCTTATATTTTTAATCTTTAACATCTTTTAGACATCAGTATTTATGTATTATTGTAACTCAAAAACCTGTAGTATGGAGTTGTATGGCTGCTGTTTCTGCTGAATTAGTAATAAATATTTTAACAGGAAAATGTTTTGCTGTTATCAGGGTTATTTATTATATAGAGATGTGAATAACCACAGCATGACAGCCATAAGGATAAGCCCTGAAACACTGGAGCAAGATGGTACTGTAATGTTACCAGGTATGTTTCAAGTAGTCATTTTTTTCCACAAGCAATTTTAAGAAATGTGCATGTTAGGCTATTTAGACAAATAAAGAATGATAAGCAAGGGATAGTGGTTGCTTATAAAAGGGTTTTAAAAATCTTGACATACAAAGCGTTTTATAGTCTATGTAAAGTTAATACATATCAAGACAATAGACATAGAAATATAATAAGTTTTAATATTTGTTTTCAAACTTGGCCATCTATGGCCTAATCTCTGACCTCACCCCACCATGATTTTCTTAGCTACTGAGTTAGTGGAGTGATGTAACTGTGTTGCTCTTAATAAAATCAGAACTCTGACTCTCATGTGATCCAGTATAAAGAACCTTCTGTTTATTTTTACTTTAACAACACTGCAGTTGGGTTTTCCTCCTTTATTTTATTTTATTTATGTTAAAGGGATTTCAGAGACAGAGTTTAGGGTGGGTCAGGAATTTTTTAAAAATTTCATCATTTATGCTGCTTATGCTTCTTAATAATGCTTTGATAAAGGTCTTTTGACACAGTTTATTTTGCTTTAATTTTGAAGCTTTTATATATTCACTTAAATCACTGCTAAATTCTCAGGCAGTAGGTCTCAAATTTTGTCAAATGCTGGAAAAATGTATATTCTTTATTGTAAGGTCTTTGAATTTGCTTATAATGTTGATACTTTCTGAAGCTGTTTATATTAAAATCTTGAATGTCTAATGTGTCTGTCAATAATTTCATAGTAGCAATATTACTTGTAAGCACTTGACCATCTGAAAGTGAGAGCTACTTCTGAAGAGTGCGTTGAGAAGAATAGCCGCTCCTGGGCTGCATGTTAATTTTTAGATATAATCTTAATAACTTCATCAAACATTTATTTGAACCTTACTACCTATACATAGATATATGTTTGTGTACATGACAGTATGTTAAAGTAAATACCACATTTCATGTCCATTTCAGAAATAGAGCAGCTTTGGAAAGCGGTTGACTTAATAAAATCATTTTGAAAATAGCCGTCTATTTTCAGATATGTCAACAGGGTTTTTTTTTTTTTTTCTTTCTTTCTTTTTCATTACAAGTCCTGGGCCATGTCTTTGGTTATAACAACAATAATGATAATAATAATATTAAAAAATACTTTTGATAACATGCACACTCCCTGCACATATTTATACATGTATTAAAAGTAATCATGTTTGTTGTATAAAAATCATATGAACCAAAAAGAATGAATTGAAATAATTATAATCCCACTTCCCATATATAAACAGTATGAACATACTGGTAAATATCCTTCTCCTATTTTTCCTGTGTGTATATGTCCATACTTGTAAAAAAGTGTGATCATATGCTACATATTGCTTTTTTAATCTATCTCTTTCACTTAATATTCTGAAAATATTTCTAGGTCATTAAATAGTCTTCTACAATATCACTTAAATGTTACAAAATATATTCCATTGATTAATGTTTGGGAATGAAAGCCTTCCAGTGTTTTGCTATATAAATTGCACTGTAATGAGCATTCCTGTTGTGCTATCTTTGTGCCAGTCATTTTAGGATAATGATGTAGAGGAAAAATTCTAAATTGACACATGCCCTCCGCTATAACACATGGGTACTAATATCAAGGATTTACTTCTGAGAAACCCTGCACATGTAATAGAGACGGTGACTGAGAAGACAACTTGAAAATATCTGCCTACAGCTGTTTTATTTATTCTGCCTTGATAAAAAAAATTACTCAGTGTCTTTATTCAGTTTAAATTCTGTTGCTTCGTTTAACTTCTGAAGTGCCACTTTGAACAATACAAGCGTGACTTTCTGTGTTTCATAAGTGTGTGCTGTATTAGTGGTGAGGAGAGAACCAAACTTCGGGAAGATAGTCCCGTATTTGTCTTCAGAACTGGCACACATTGCTTGATGTATTCCTGAAGATATGATCTTAAAATACTACATGATGGATAAAGAAAGGATAAAGAGAAAATCTTGAAACCACGTGGCAGAAGACTCCTCCCTCAAGCCTGAAGAAGCCTTTTGTAATTTTCTCATTTTTTTGACCTGGACTGAATTTTCATCAAATAGCACTTTTTGTTTTTCCTGGGTAGGGCTAGCTCCGCTCTGTAGCCTTCCAATCAAGGAGCAGAAGTAAATTGTCAGGTTTATAGGTGGTAATGAATACCATGTTTCAAGTTGACATAAATCAGGTAATTCCCTGAGCTTCATGTTCCAGCTTGTCTTACCGTATAGTTTATTTAAAAAGTATTTCAACCTAGTTTTAACGAGCTTAAAACATACTTTTTTCTCTGATAATTGTCATTTTATTCTTTAAACCTCAGCTTATCTTACAGATTGTATCTTTATGTCATTTTCTCCCCATGTCTGGTGACAGGTTGCCTCAGTTCTGAGGCTTTTTGCTACTCTTCTTGCGCCGCTTCACTCCTCACCCCTGCATTTATCTGAAATTATAATGAGTTTTTCTTCTTTGCTTTTTAGTTTAAAATCTTACTGCTTAGAGCTTGAGAAGCATCTTTCTTGCGCCTCTTTGTGTTCTGTACAGTGGACTAGGAACTCTTTCTTTTGATTTCTCCTCTCTTTGATTACCAAGTCTCTTGGGCTACCAGTGGGCCTTGTCTCCCAGTTTCTATTTCCAGTTTGTGATCCCTGAATTCTCTATTTGGTAAGGGTCTGCCTGTGTTTTGCATATTTATGATAAGGAAGTATGCTAGTATGAAGCTCCTGGGCAAAGATAAAGAATAATCTAGCTTTTTCGGGTGGGCTCCATTACTGCATTCCAAAATCAGAATTTTATGTTTTGTTGATTCAGGTGCAACTAGAAATGAAATGTTATTTTTTTTTTGGTATTGTGATTAATGGAGAGATTCATCCTAGTTCTCTGCAGTTATTTTGGGAAGTATGTGTGTGTGTGTGTGCTTTTAACTTGCTTGCTGAAAATTTGTTTTTCCAAAAGGATAGAATTTATACTCAGATGTTGATTTTGCTTGTAGTTTTGTGTTATTTAGTAGCAATCACTAACACATGTTCCTGTGGTCCTTCTGTAATACTGGTATCCCTTGTTAGAATTGAGCTTGTGCATTATTGTGATCAGAGTATGTGGTGTACTATTTTATGGAGATGCATACAGTATTGATGAAATACGGTATTCTAGCCAAGATACATGACTGCTTTGAGATAAAAGTAAAAACGTAAGCATGTATTTGTGTGCTCTGTGTTGGACAAATATTTAAAAAGTTTAGAGCACACTAAATGCTAAAAATGCTGTGAATAACCATAGAATTTCTAAGTGGGAAATGCACAACTGGTTATGAATATCCATTTTACAAAGCAAGGGATATCTAGTTGGGCACAATAGACATCAAATACAGAAGCTGTAGGTCTGTATTTTTCTGTGACACTAATGACTGTGATGTATGTCTGAGAGTAGGGTGTTGCCTCCATTGCATGTGATTGTATTGAAATGATTGTAACCAACATTATAGTTTGTTCATTGTGGTGCATGTTTACTATCAGACTATATCTAATACTAACTCATTTTGAAATGAGGTGGGATCTCAGGTCCTTGGTTATGGAAGATTTATAAATATAAGCAAAAATGTAATAAGTATGATTAGTTGAATTAATCTCTGCTAATTTGTAATTCTTTATTAAAAAGCTCAGTCTCCTTTTGAGTTTAAGTTTATCCTTATTGCGTGGAGAACTCTCATTTTGACTTCAACAGAGGAGTAAATTCATTTTGCAAGGTATTTGCTTGTATTGTAATATAAATACTTTTTCTTCTTTTTGCACAGATTGCCACACTGAAGGTCAAAATATTTTATTCACTGATGGAGAATATATTAATCAGATAGCTGCTTCAAGAGATGTAAGTATCCTGAATCTTAAGTAATTAGTGTAAATTGAATTTCTCTGCCTTAAATTATTTAGCTTTTATTAGATAGACTGTAGAGCCTTGAACGACCTCTTTCTGTAATGTAATGCTGTGGATGTTTTATTTTTCGTAGGATGGCTTTGTTGTCAGAATATTTGCCACAAGCACTGAACCTGTTCTGCAGCAAGAATTGCAACTTAAACTGGCTAGAAAATGCTTACACGCCTGTGGTATCTCACTATTCGATCTGGAAAAGGACTTGCATATTATAAGTAAGATAGCAAATCAAGTGTTTTCCCCGTATTTTAATTTTCAGATTTTAATTCTCTTAAAAATGAATTGTGTTTTCACCAGTTCAGCTTATATTGTAGCAGCTATTTTGTATCTGTTACTATTAATATAAAGGATAATTTTGAATTAATATGAATAAATAGGAAATGTGGCTTTTAAACAAAGTATGATATTTGAAGATCATTCTAAGGAAATGTCTAATAATTTCTCATTTTTGTTTTGAATAGAGCAAAAGAAAATAAAATTTAATGAGAATTATGGATGGATATTGGTGAATGTCATTAGTTTGTATGCTGCATCATTATTCAACTATTTAAAAATTTGAAAACTTACATTGTAAATGTCATTACAACAATATGCATAGTTCTCTCATTGAAATTGTTTCAGTTTTTACTTGAACAGATTTTCAAGGTAACTATAGAATGGTGTTATAGATTGTGACAGTGGTAATTGGCCTTACACACAGGTCAGTAATCTTTCATTTGGATAGAGAAATGCACATAACTACATAGTATTTCTTGGACTTAGATTATTTGCTCTTGTAATGTTGTAAAAGTAATTAGGTTCATGAATTCTCCTGAGAGTTTTAGTTTTGGCTTCCCACGCTACTCCAGGTTTAATAGTGACCTTCCATAACTTGTAGGGTTCTTTGCAAGATCCTCCTTTTTTGACTGTTATCTCATTATATTTAATAAACTTGGCATTAGTGCTTTACTTTATGTATTCTAATTTTGTAGTATTTTTATAATTCTTCCCTAGAAAAATATCGAATTGAAATTACATATTTAAACTTTTAAAAGCCCATAAACTAATTAGTAGTTTGTATAGCTGGACAAAATCATAAAATGTAGTATATATAAAGTTACAATTACTCATAGTTTTACAATTTGAAAATATGCATAAGGATCTGTGTGTATATGCATTATATATATATATATAATATATATTTGAATTTACGGAGTAGCTATATAAGATGTTCTTCTGTAGAAAAAGACATAGGCAGAGAATCTGAAATACTTTAATTCAGATATCTGCATGGCATTGTTGTAAGCTCAAATGACTCTGTGTCTGGACTAACCTCTCCAGCCTTTATATTTGCTTATTTGTAAACCAAGTGGTATAGTTGAGGAATCAAATGAGATAAATTTTGTGAATTGTATAATGCCTGGTACCTAATAAATGCTCAATAAAAATTTGGCCATTTATACATTAATTCAAGGAATATTGCTGACAGTGAATTTTTAAAATTTTTTGTTGTATATTTAAAAAATTAATTTGGTACTGGTTTGGAACAAGAAAAACAGATTATGATAGCTT
This sequence comes from Piliocolobus tephrosceles, assembly GCF_002776525.5. Classification (NCBI taxonomy): domain Eukaryota; kingdom Metazoa; phylum Chordata; class Mammalia; order Primates; family Cercopithecidae; genus Piliocolobus; species Piliocolobus tephrosceles. The sequence continues at coordinate 38,599,194 of NC_045455.1, forward strand.
TATCATTCCTTGGAGTACTATACCTATGGTTAATATGTTTAAAAATTTGAGTGTGTAACATTTTGTCATCCTTGTTTTTTAGTGATTTTGAATTGACATTGCAATCACTCAAAATAGTACATGTTGTGTTTAGACTTCTTCGTATTAGAAATGCAATAGTATTTATTAGTCTCGTATTTCAGGTACAGGATTTGATGAGGAGTCAGCAATTCTTGGTGCAGGACGAGAGTTTGCGCTAATGAAAACAGCAAATGGAAAGGTAAGTTACTCTCTGGATTAAAAATTAGCATTCTCTGATTTAAGAGATTAAAGTACAATCTGTTGATTAGTTTATATAGTTTGCATCTTTAAGGAGAATAATCTTTTAAATTTTGATTTAAAATTATTTTTTATGAGATAAAATTTTATTCATGTTGGGAACAGTACAGGCATGCCTCATTTTATTGTGCTTAGTTTTGTTGCACTTCACAAATAATTGCTCTTTTTACAAATTGAAGGTTTGTGACAACCCTGAGTTGAGTGAGTCTGTTGGCACCATTTTTCTAACAGCATGTGCTCACTTTGTGTCTCTGTGTCACATTTTGGTAATTCTCTAAATATTTCAAACTTCTTTATTATTACATCTGTTATGGTGATCTGTTATCTTTGATGTTACTATTGCAGTTATTTTAGGGTACTATGATGTGTGCATATAGAAGACAGAAAACTTAATGGATAAAAGATATAAAAAAGCTATTATGAACTGTGTCTTCTTGGCAAAATATGTGTATTTCTTGCTCAACTCCCGTAAGTTGAATAGTGTAAAAAAGAGTTTGTTTTTATGTGAATTTTGTTTTTCAGTAAAATATTGATGTCCTTTTTTTTTTCTCAAGTGAAATGTGATGCACTATTATAAAAAGCACCATAATTCCTTTTTTTTTTTTTTAATGTAAGATATATTACACTGGCAAATACCAGAGTCTTGGAATCAAACAAGGTGGTCCTTCAGCAGGAAAATGGGTTGAGCTGCCAATTACAAAATCTCCAAAGATAGTACACTTCTCAGTTGGACACGATGGCTCTCACGCCCTTTTAGTTGCAGAAGATGGGAGCATATTCTTTACAGGATCTGCTAGTAAAGGAGAAGATGGAGAATCAAGTAAGTTGAGTGATCAACTATGCATTTAGTAAGAATAAATGCTCTATTTTAGTAAAAATAAATAAAAATTTATTAACATAAAGTTACCAGTTTCAACAACGCTAAACTCACCAAGTTAATAGAGGATTTTACACTCGGGACATATTTAGTTAATGGCAATGGGTTATTGTTCATTGAAAAAAAAATGTGCTTGCTAATTTCATTCTAAAGTTCGTATTTATGAATTTTTATGCTTTATAGGAACGTGGCTATTCATCTGAGAGTATATGCTTTTTTTATAGCAGTTAATGTTATTTTAAAAACTTACTTGTTGCAATAGATTATTTTAGGAAACCCAAAAACTTTAGAAGGAATGTATACTTCAGAATGCAGGTGAACTTTATATAATCTTTTGTAATAGTATTGGCTATGGATTACGGTTTTTTGTTTTTGTCTTTTTTGAGACGGGGTCTTACTCTGTGACCCAGGCCATAGTGCAGCAGTGTGATTAGCTCACTGCAGCTTTGACCCCTGGGTTCAAGTGACCCCCTCCACCTCAGCCTCATGAGTACCTGGGACTATAGGCACATGCAACTGTGCTTAGCTAATTTTTGTATTTTTTGTAGAGATGGAGTTTTGCCATGTTACCCAGGCTGGTCTCAAACTCCTGCATTCAAGCAATCTGCCAGCCTCCCAAAGTGCTGAGATAACAGTCATGAGCCAGCATGCCTGGACTGGATTACGATTTTTGGTGTTATTTCTCTGTGATGGAATCATTGCTAAGCAATGACAAAGAAAATTATTTTGTTTATGTCTCATATTTCTTACGTTTCTGTGCCGTCTTCCTCAAAGTGTCATTTTTCTCTTTTTATAAATTCTCACGTACTTTATACATTTTAGCACATTGGAGAAGCATCTTATAGGAATTAGGTTGTAAAGCCAATACATAATGTAAAAATAATGTGAAAATAAAAGTTATTTGGAAAAACCCTTTAAAGTAGCCATAAAGTGTATGATTATCTCTCAGAGTAATTTTTCCTTCTGGCATTTGGAGGACATTGTCCTTTCTTTGAGGACCAGGTAAAGTAGTTGTAGTGTATGTGTCTGTATATATATATGTGTGTTTGCATATACATATATGTGTGTGTGTGTGTGTGTGTGTGTATGTGTGTGTGTGATGTCATATGAAAAGTAGAGTATTTTAAGCCCTGGCACAGCAGCAATACATTTTTGTTCTGAAAGACATGCAGGGACTGGGGTTGACTGAAGGAACAATTGGTTTCTTGTTTCCCATATTTTGCCTAGTTCAAGGATTTAGTTTTTGAGAACAGTGGCTGCTTGAATCACCACATTTAAAATTATTCACTCTCCTTCCATATATATATATATCTCCTTTCCTTATAATATCTCATTGACGGCCGGGCGCGGTGTCTCACACCTGTAATCCCAGCACTTTGGAAGGCCAAGGCAGGTGGATCACGAGGTCAGGAATTCGAGACCAGCCTGACCAACATGGCAAAACCCCATCTCTTCTAAAAATACAAAAATTAGCCAGGTGCGGTTGCGGGTGCCTGTAATCTCAGCTACTCAGGAGGCTAAGACAGGAGAATCACTTCAACCCGGGAGGTGGAGGTTGCAGTGAGCTGAGATCATGCCATTGTACTTCAGCTTGGGCAACAGGAGCAAGACTCCATCTCAAAAAAAAAAAAAAAATGTGTGTGTGTGTATATATATATACACACACACACATATATATATGTGTGTATATATATGTGCATATATATATAATTGACTTGATGTAACTGCTTATTCAATATATATGTTGAATGAATGAGGAACTTCTTTTACTTTACAGGATCTAACAAGAATACATGTGAATTACAACTTGGAAAAAAAAGCAGATTTTAGATATGTGTTAGTAGAATGGTATTAATAATGCAATAGCTAATTTAGAGATTGGGCCCTCCAGGAGTTTGGTAGAAAACTAGTATTACTCACTGAGAATTTGAATGTACTTCAAAGAATGAGGATCTAGCAATTATAGCATAAATATTAATTGACCAGATGAGGCCAGCAGGTTCACTAATTTTAAGTGACGTGTTGGGAAGCCCAGGCCTTTGTGAAAATGGACAAATAGTGTCATAAATGTAAATAATACATTTTTTTTCTTTGAGCTTTACATACAAACCATTATTATTATTTTGATACATAGAGATTTTGATTTAATCTAATTTCTTTTTTAAAGCTAAGAGCAGACGGCAATCCAAACCTTATAAACCTAAAAAGATAATTAAGATGGAAGGAAAGATTGTGGTGTATACAGCCTGCAATAATGGAAGTAGTTCTGTTATTTCTAAAGATGGAGAACTCTACATGTTTGGAAAAGATGCCATTTACTCTGATAGTTCAAGTAAGTTAAAAAAAAGTTTTATGCAAAGAAGTTTCAGTACTAGTTTTGTATGACAAAGACATATCTAGAAAATTTATGTTTGTAGCATGCTTTCTCTACATTTTTTACATTTCCTTCCAAATGTGAAATATTTCGAAAGAGAAATTTTCTGTCCTATCTTGTCATTAGGAGCACTGTCCCTAGTTTCATGCAGAGCTAATCATAGCGCTTGGCAAGGGAAGCTTCACTGTAGCTGTGACTTCTGTGGAATGCTTTTTCTAGATTCAGGTGCTTATGGGACATGTCCCTGGGACAGTGGTAGTATCCTGGAGAAGTGATTTTCATGACAAAGCTAGTTTATTGTTGAAGTATTTTTTCTCCCCCATTAGGGTGTTTGGCTGGAATGATCTGTCTTATTTACTGTTCTATCACCAGTGCCTAGCACAGTGTCTGCCACATTGTAGGGTCTCAAGAATTATTTTCTAGTGTCTGGGTGACTGATAAACCAAGTTTAAGAAGTGGATATGAGGGGTAGAACTAGCTAAATCGTTTTATATTTATAAATGCTAATCTCAAAAACTTGTCATATTTGGTTACTAGATTTTCTTTCTAGCAGCTAGAAATGAATATAATGAATGAGGCATCCCACTTGGAGGGATTTTATGTGTGATAAGTATGTAAAGCCTTTGAGTTTCTTTGTAAAAAAGGAAACTAGAATTAATGAAGTTTATGATTAGAAGTTTATGTGATTGTCCCATGCTGGGGAAATTACACCTGTAGAACATTTATAACCATTAATTATTAAGTCAAGAGGTACCCAGATGATAAGTGAACTGGCTTAATGCTATAATATTTAGATTCTCAATTGGATGCAGCTATCAGAGTAAATCAGAATTTGGGAGTGGGCTCTTGTACACTTTAAAAATAATATTCAAAATAATTATTGCTTACTAATATCCACTGGGTAGAGCTGATGGAAACTTGTATATTTCTTCAACATATATTTATTGAGCATGGATGATACATTAGTGATTGATGGACCTGTCAGACCTGGTTACTGCCTTTTTAAGGATCTGAAGGACAGTTGAGTATTATAGGACTTAAATGTTGGTGAAGTGGCATTGAATGGTTATGGACATAGACTCAGATCCTAGCACCAACACTTTTTTTTTTTTTGGTGGGGGGCAGGGGTGGAGTCTCACTCTATCCCCCAGGCTGGAGTGCAGTGGCGCAATCTCAGCTCACTGCAACCTCTGCCTCCTGGGTTCCAGCGATTGTCCCACCTCAGCCTCCCAAGTAGCTGAGACTATAGGAATGCACCACGACGCCCAGCTAATTTTTTGTATGTTTAGTAGAGACGAGAGTTCACTGTGTTGGCCAGGCTGGTCTCAAACTCCTGACCTCAAGTGATCCACCTGCCTCTCAGCCTCCCAAAGTGCTGGGATTACAGGCGTGAGCCACCGCACCCAGCCCCTGGCACCAACACTTTTAATTGGGTAACAGTTTTCTTAACCTTTAACTGGGTGTCGGGTTACTTAATGTTTAAGAGTTCTCTTTTTGTTTTTTTCCTACCTGCAAAAAATAATGATAGCACCTGCTTCATATGGTTGTTGTAAAGATTATAGGAGGTAGAGCTTAAGAAATGCTTAGTACATCATGTAAGGTCTCAAAACATGTCAGCTAGTACTGTTAATAATAAATAACTAGTGTTTTATATATCATACACATACACTTAACCTTTTTCAAATGTGCTAGATATTAAAAGTGGAAATTTTTGAGGTATAATTAACCAAAAGACCTAAACTAGTGTAAGGTGAAAGTGAAGGACACCTCAAGGTAGTGATATCTGAGCTAATAATGTAGAACAGTTTTCCCAAAGCTTACTTTGAGATTGATATTATTTGTCATTTAAAACAAATACTTGAAAACGTGTTTTTATTTTAATGTATATTGGAAAAATAGTCAATAATCTTTGTTTATTAATGTTATTACTACTTGATAAGGTTGAAGATGCTACAATCAATTTAGAGTTGATACAAAACATATTAAACAGATAATATGAGTGGCACTTGGATATGACAAGTATAATGAAAGTAATATATGGATAAGTGAAGTTTAGAAAATAGTTGTGTATTGGATTATGGAAGAAAGCATTGTAGGTTGAAAAGGATTGAAAAATACTGTTTTGGAAAGTCTCACTAGTTTCTACAAAAACAATTTCATGTCAGTATACTATGGCGAGTATTTTACTTTGTTTTGCTGAGGCAGGTCAAAGCAGGTAAAATAAATTATTTATGGACTCCTTTGCGCTTAGACCAGAAAAGCTTGAGATTTTCTGACCCTTCTGAGTACTGTGGAGAGGGGTTACCATTTGGAGGAAGCATTCAGGAGAAGTAAGCTTGAGAGAAAGCTACGGTGAAGTTATGTCCCAAGTCTGGATGATAACGTTTTAGGATTCATTGAAGCTACGTTACAATGTTACAGAGTTAATTCAGTGATACTCTTGCCAGTCTTTTGGCTACTTATTTCTCATTTTGTTGAGTTATTTTGCCCCGGAAATAAACAGTTCTGCATTGAGGTAGTTCTTTTACTAGGCTCAGAAGGGCCTTTTTATTGTTTTTACTAAATTTGTTTCTTTCCTTTAGGTTTGGTAACTGATTTGAAGGGCCATTTTGTAACTCAGGTAGCTATGGGCAAAGCTCACACTTGTGTTTTAATGAAGAACGGAGAAGTGTGGACATTTGGTGTAAATAATAAAGGACAGTGTGGACGAGACACTGGTGCCATGAACCAAGGTGGGAAAGGTAGGTCTTTAATTCTTAGATATTACAATTTTTCTTGTCTTTTCATTAGTTTTTCAGAACAACATAGTGAAAAGTCTTGTTCTTTTCAAAATGAGTGGCTCTTCTTTTTCTTTTTGTTCCTATTTAAATTTTTAAAAATATTTTGATGGTTAGATAGTAGGTATATGTATGGGGTACATGAGTTATTTTGATACAGACATATAATGTGTAATAATCACGGTAGGGTAAATGGTGTCTCCATCATCTCCAGCATTTGTCCTTTCTTTGTGTTATGAGCATTCCAATTGTACTCCCTCAGTTGTTCTGAAGTGTACAACAAATTATCGCCGACTGTAATCACCCTGCTGTGCTATCAAATAGTAGATCTCTTGAATCTAATTATGTTTTTGTGCCAACTAACCATCCCATTTCTCACCCACTTTCCCCAACTACCTTTCCCAGCCTCTAGTAACCAGCATTGTACTCTCTATCTTCATGAGTTCAATTATTTTAATTTTTAGCTCCCACAAATGAGTGAGAACATGTGAAGTTTGTCTTTTGATGCCTGCCTTCTTTCACTTATCATAATATCCTCCAGTTACATCTTGTTGGAAATGATAGGATCTCAATCTTTTTTATGGTTAAACAGTACTCCATTGTGTTTATGTACCACATTTTCTGTATCCATTCATCTGTTGATGGACACTTAGGTTGCTTCCAAATCTTGGCTATTGTGAATAGTGCTGCAATAAACATGAGAGTGCAGATATCTCTTTGATGTACTAGTTTCCTTTCTTTTGGGTATATCCGTAGCAATGGGATTGTTGGATCATATTCTAGTTTTGGGTTTTTGGGGAAGCTTCATACTGTTCTCCGGAGTGGCTGTACTAAATTTACATTCTCACCAACAGTGTACCAGTGTTCCCTTTTCTCCACATCCTCTCCAACATTTGTTATTGCCTGTCTTTTGGATAAAAGCCATTTTAACTGGGGGGAGATGATATCTCAGTGTAGTTTTGATTTGCATTTCTCTGATGATCCGTGATGTTGAGCACCTTTTCATATACCTGTTTGCCATTCATATGTCTGCTGTTGAAAAATGTCTATTCAGATCTTTTTTACATTTTTTTAATTGGATTTGAGTGGCTCTTTGACTTTATACTTGTGAATTAGGAAAACCACTGAATTTCTTATTTATTTGATGATAATTATGATAAAATATCACTGGAAAAGCAAATATACTTTAGATTTTAGATTTTTGAGCAAATGAGCTGGCTTGCTCAAATCATCTTCTAAATTCTACATAAAATAGTGCTTCTTTGACTTAGCATCTTTGATGACTACATTACCCCAGAAAAGTCTTTTCCAAACTTTTTGTTATTAGCTGCTTTTATACCACATGTTTGAAATTTTAACCATTTTTGGCAGTAGTCTATCTGGCAAATATTATCATCCCATTTAACAACACATGCTACCTGTAATTTAACCTGTTCTTGACAACTAAGAGTGATCCTTATGAATATCTGACACTTTACCAAGAAAAGACTAAATTGTAGACACATCTTCTTCACAGTATCCTTTGCCCCAACCCTCATGCCATTGAAGAGAACAAAGGTCTTTATCCTTTGATTGCCCTGTATTTTGTGGTCTTGTTTTGTTGTTGTGGTTTTAAATAGCATGTCTACTTCTTGCCTTCAATTTTTACATCTAGCTGCTATCATTATGTTTATACCTTTCACTGCAATTTCTGATTTTCTGTTTTAAATTTTGTATGGGCAAGAGAATAAAACAATACATATATATTATTAGAACTAAGCGTTGAACTTTGGTTAAAGTACCAATAATTTTGAGGATTAATGCTATATAAATGAACAGAACCTGGTTTTTCTGTTCTGAGTCTTTGATGTCAGACTCATGTGGATCTCAGGAACCCACCCTTCTTTGTCTTTGCCTTATTTGTGTGTCTGTGTGTGTATTTAAAATATATCACTTTAAAAATGAGCAAGTTATTAGAATATATTGGCAAATGAGGAAGGAACAAAAGAAAGAAATGGATTACTTCACAATGGAAATACTTTGATTTCTTGCTAAATTAGTGAACTTGTTTTGGACAATAACTGCTAGGACAAAGGGGAGAATCAGTTTTTTTTTTTTTTTAATGTATGTTCAGATTATGTTTTATAAGAAGTCTGAACTGAAAAACATTGTTTCCTCATTGTGAAACTCTTTTGTGAAAATTGAGCGTAAATTTACACGTGTTCTAGATTCTTCAGTGATATTTTGTAATAATCAAAGTAAAATTGTTAAAAGATTTTTTTAAATAGAAATGATACCTACCCTGTTGGTAAGTAATGAATTAGAAAGCAGATGAGTAAAGTAAGACACATACAATGCATACTGATTGCAGAGTCATAATGGATGCTGGGGAGGATGTGGAGAAAGGGGAATGCTCATACATGGCTAGTGGAAATGTAAATTAGTACAGCAACTAGGGAAAACATGGATTTTTCATTCATATGAAGGTGACTCAAAAAACTGAAAATAGTACTGCCACATGATCCAGCAACCCCACTTCTGGGTATATGTATCCAAAAGAACGGAAATCTGTATGTCAGAGAGATGCCAGCATTCTCATGTTTATCACAGCAGTATCTGCAACAGCCAAGATATGGAATCAACTTAAGTATCCACCAGCAGATGAATGGGTAAAGAAAATGTGATACATACGCAATAGAATATTATTCAGCCCTAAAAAAGAATGAAATCTTGTTATTTGCAGCAACATGGATGGAACTGAAGGACATGACGTAAACTGAGATAAAATAAACCAGGGACAGAGAGACAAATATCTGTGGGAACTAAAAAATTGATTTCATGGAGGTAGTAAATAGAATAGTGATTACCAGAGGCTTTATAAGGATAGTGAGAGGGGGAGAAGAAGAGGGGTTGGTTAATAGGTACAAAAATACAGTTAGAGAGAAGGAATAAGTTCTAATGTTCAGGAGCAGAGTAGGGTGAATGTCGTTAACAACAACATATTGTATATTTCAAAATAGCTAGAAGAGAGGACTTAGACTATCCCAGTTACCCTGACTTGATCCCACTTACCCTGATTTGATCATTAGGCATTGGATGCGTGTATGAAAACTCACATGTATGCCATAAATAGGTACAACAGTTATGTGTCAATTTATAAAGAACATAAAGGAATATTTTAAAAGTTTCTTTAAAGCAGGAAAGTACAGAAAATATTGAAATATTAAAAAATTGTGTATCTACCATGTCTTGTCATTTTTTTTCAGTTAAAAAAAAATCACAGGTAAGATTCAAGTGCCCCATATTCCCCTTCCAAGGCTTATTATCATATTCCATTTCTCTCTGGAGCTAACTGCGATCATGACTTTGATAAGTATATGTTCAGTCATGTTCTTATATATTTTTACATGTTCTTTTATATTTTATGTGTACAATAATATTGCATAATCATATCTCTTTTACACATAAAAATACACTACTGTTTTATGTGTTTTTATAAGTGTTAATCTGTTATTTATATTTTTCTACAAATTGTTTTTTTCCTCATCATTCTGTTAGAAATATGTCCATGTTGGTTCATATAAATTTAAATGATTTATGTTAACTAATGTGTAATATACCACACAATGAACATGCCATAGTGTATCCATTCTCCTGTTGATGGATGGGCTTATTTCCAATTTTTCATTGTTATAAATTAGTTTAAAACCTGCTTTATACATGTTTCCTGGCAAACGTTTGAGACTTTCTGTGGTGTAATTGCTCTGTTGTGGATTTCAGTTTTATTGGATTTTTCTTGAAAGAGATTGTACCAGTTTATACTCTGACCATTAGAGTTGGATTTTCCACATCACGTCAAATAGTTGATATTGACAGACTGATTTTTGTCAATTTGGTGGCTCTGAAATGGTATCTTACTGTAATTTTTTGTTGTATTGAAGTATAATATGCATGCAGGAAAGTATACATAGTATCTTGATGAATTTTCTCAAATTGATTGTATTCATGTAATCAGCACCCAGATTAAGAAACCACATATTACCAGCACCCCAGAAAGCCCCACTTTATGTTCCTGTCTGCTCCCCAGTTAATTACCATAAATTAGTTTTCTTTTTATACCTCATATAAATGAAATCATGCAGTATGAATTCTTTTGTGTCCAGTTTCTTTTCATTGTTTTATGTTCATGAAGTTCATACATATTGTTACAAGTAGTTATAGATTGTTCATTTTTGTTCTATTAAATTATACATAGATACTATGGTTTTAAAATTCTTTCTAGTATTTGGGTATTTGGATGGTTTCCAGTTTTGGTTAGTATGAATAATATTGCTGTGAACATTCTAGTAAATGTCTTTTGGTGAAAGTCTTTATTCATGTCTTTTGGGTGTATACCTAGGAGTATAATTGCTGGGTCTCTCATTTTTCTTTTAATTTTCATCCCCTTGGTTATTAATACTGAGTTTGAACATCTCTTCAAACTTTATTTTACTTACTTTTAAAAATTGATTTGTAGGAGCTTTTTTTGCGTATTTTGTTTTACGTGTCTTTGACTAACCTGTGGTTTAAAGTTTCATTTGTTATACATAATTTCAAAACTTTGATGTCAAAATTTCCAATCTTTTTCTTTATAAATTTTTGATGAATGTAGCCAGGTGGGAGATTTTATTTTCCATGTAAATCAGAACCAACTCTATCTGCTTGACATTGTGATTGAAATTCCATTGACTGTAAAGATTAATTTGAGGATAATAGTTCCAGTACTGTTGGAATGATTAAATGAGTAATGCTTATAGAACTAGTTACAATAGTGCTGAGTACATTTTAGCTATGATTATTAAAAATAGTCACTGAGGCTTCCTTCAGGATCACCTTATTTTAATCCTAGATATAGCTATCTGATGCTTGGTTGTCTAATTTTTCTGCTTGCCCATAGATCAGAAGTGGCAAAACTCCAAAAGGCTACATATGCTATGAGTTTATTTCTTGATTAGATAAACCTGTATTGAGTGATAGCTATATGTTAAGTGGATGTTATAGGTGTAGGAGAATAGGGTTGACTAAGAATAAGAGATAGTATGAACAAGACATAACCTCATAACTTAGATCCCTTAGGAAAGTCAAATATAAAATATAATTACTAGACTCCCACAGATTTGTTCTCCCATCCTATGGTCTTATAGTACAGTGTTCCGTAAAAACCCTATCAGTTGTAGTTTACATTTTTATTTGGTTATTTGATTAATGTCTTTCTCACTATATTATAAGCTTTATAACAGCTCATTATTAACAGTCTTCAGTTTCTAGAGCAGAGGTCTGCAGAGTATATAACCTGATGTCATTTTTTACATAGCCCTCCAAGCTAAAAATTGATTTCACATTGTAAGGATTGTAAAAAATGTGACAAGGATTTGTATGGGCCACAGAGCCTGAATTATTTACTGGCCCTTTATAAAAGGTTTGTTGATTTCTTGCCATGAAAGAATCCCTGGAGCATAGTAGGTGTTCAATTTAGAAAAAAAAAAAAAGATGAATGAATTGTAACACCATTTTAAAAAGTGGTAAGTGAGGTATAAAGAGGCACTAAGGAGGTAGTGACTGACTGCCTGGAAAAGGTAGCAAGTGCTTTCATAGGGAATGACTTCTGAGCTGAATTTTTGAAGGCTGAAGTTTCTCTGCTAGATGAGATAGGCAGAGACATCTTGTAAATGAGGAAGGAAGAGGCAGAGGGAACAAGAATGAACAAAGGCCCCAAGCATATGGAAGGACACAGAGTATTTGGAGAGCAGAGGGAAAAGAAATGAGATTGGAGAAAATTAGGAGCCATCTTGTCCCTACTGCATCTTGCTGAGTTTTGCTCTGCTGAAGACCTTGGAAAGTCATTGGGGGTTTGTAAATTATGAAGTTGTGGGATCAAATGTGTGCTTTGGGAGGATGATTGGTGGCAGTAGGAGGATGATCTAGAGTGGGGGACTATCGGCGTGGAGCATGGTTGGGAGGCTTTCTTTGGTCTGTTGAATGAAAGTGTTGGTAGTGAGGATGGAAAACAGGAAAAGATTTAAAAGTATGATTGACAGATGGTAACAGTCAAGAGACATTTGATAATAGCCTTCCTTGCCTTCTTTTGCAGAAATGAAATGGGGAGAGTGTTTATTAGTGGTCTGTAAATTAAAATTTATTTTCGTTACTCAAATTTAAGCATTTCTTTGTATAATTTCTTGGATTAGCATGTTGTCATTTTTTAAACTGGGAAATATAGTCATCCATCTTTTATACATGAAAGTAATCTGTATAACAATTATAAATTGATCTGTCGAATAGGGTTTGGAGTTGAAAATATGGCAACAGCAATGGATGAAGACCTGGAAGAAGAACTAGATGAAAAAGATGAGAAGTCTATGATGTGCCCTCCAGGCATGCACAAATGGAAGCTGGAGCAGTGCATGGTTTGCACTGTCTGTGGAGACTGTACAGGTTATGGAGCCAGCTGTGTCAGTAGTGGACGGCCAGACAGAGTCCCTGGAGGGTAAGAGAGAGTGATTCCTACTGAAGAACATGTGCAGAACACATTTCTTTGCAAAATCATTCCAGATTATACTCTACTGTTAATATTTTTTTCTTAAAGACACCATGGCATCTTCATTTGATCTTAGCCAAAAGGCCAAGAAAGTATAATTCTTATAGTTGTTTTCTGTTATAATAATTTATATTTTAGTGTCATTTTTAAGGTTGCCTTTCTTTCATTTGATTCATTTAAACCATTATTTAAAAACAGGTCGTAAGTTCTTCAAGATTTGGGGCTGTGCCTTTATTTGTATCATTTTTCTAAGCCTATTTACTGCCAAATATCTATTATATTTCTTTTTGTTGAACATGAATCTTTTCTAAATAAAATTATCAATATCATATAGAGTACTTGATTAGATATATAATTTTGTTTTAAATTAAATTTACCATTTATAATTTTAGAAATTTCGTATGCTTCTAAAGTTACATCATACCTGTTATATTAATCCTTGTTCTCAATGGACCACATTTTTCAGGATTCTATATTATTGTAAATTTAAATTTAAAGTTAATATGTAAGTTTGGCAGAAGAAGAATGCAGGTTTTCTGCTAGGATGTTAGGAAGAATTTTGAATCTGTTTTCTACATTGCTAGTTATAGTCACTGTAACATAATGGGATATTCTTTGTAAGATCAGCTTTCTGATAATTGGCTGATTTGGGGGAGTAGAGAAAATTTTGCGAAGAGAAGCCCAGAAGGAAGACAGCCATCCCTGCATCTTGATCTTCCTCTTTGGCAACTCTGTAATAGTTGCTTCTTCCCAAATACTGTCTGGATCTAATAGGCGTTTATTTCTAAGTTTATGTTTGGCCTATCGTAGTTAGATAGGTCATATATAACAGGCCTTTTCTTTAAGGCTGCTGAGATGTGATTTTTTAAAAACAAATTTTCTTTATATTATTAGTGTAAGCAATAAACAGTCATCTTTATCAAAGGATAATACTTATTCTGTCGTGCTTTATGTTTGGCTCTGTTTTCTGTTTTTAAGCACGTAACTTCTTTATTTTTAAATTTAATTCGGATGCAGATAGATTCTATGATTATTTTTTAACAGTGTTGGAATTGAAATTTATTCTCCTGGATCTCTCCAACACTATTTCCATTAAAATTCAATGTTATCTGGGTGTAGTGGCCCATATCTGTAATCCCAGCACTTTGGGAGGCTGAGGCCAGAAGTTCACTTGAGGCCAGAAGATCACTTGAGGCCAGGACTTTGAAACCAGCCTTGGCAGCATAGCAATACCCCTATCTCAAAAAATATATAATAAAAATAAAATTTAATATCCCTACTCTCTGAATTTCAGCAGCCAGTATATATCATGAACAAAATCTATAAATTCTCTGGTCTCTTTTGAAATTAATAATTTTTTCCCCCAGAGACTTATATAGTTTATAACAATTATTCATAGACTTACATGGACAATACTAACCAAGTATAATAATTGCTTTATTAATGAAGCAAACTGAATATATCAGAATACTAAGGACTATTAAGCTGACTTCAATTTTTATAAAATTGTGACTACATATCTTATGATAAAATAAATATAAAATTGACCAGCTTAACCATTTTTAAGTAGACAGTTCTGTGGTATTAAATCCATTCATAATGTGCCACTCTTACCACTGTCCATCTCCATAACTCTTCATCTTGTAAAACTGAGACTCTGTACCTGTTAAACAATGACTCCTCATTCTTCCCTCTCCCCTGCCTCTGGCATCCACTATTCTATTTGCTTTCTTTCTCTATGATTGACTACTCTAGGTACCTCTCGTATAAAGAGAATCATAGAGTATTTGTCTTTTTGTAACTGGCTTATTTCACTTAGCATAATATCCTCAGGGTTCATCCAGGTTGTCACATATATCAGAACATCCTTGCTTTTTGAGGCTGAATGATGTTCTATAGTACGTGTATACCGCATTTTGCTTATTAATTCACGCACTGCTGAGCAAGTTGGGTTGCTTCCACATTGTAGCTATTGTGAATAATGCTGCTGTGAAGATGAGTGTACAAGGAGCTCTTTGAGACCCTGTTTTCAGTTCCTTTGGGCATATACCCAGAAGTGGAATTGTTGGACCATATGGTAATTTTATTTTTAATCTTCTGAGGAACTGCCATACTATTTTCCACAGCAGCCAACCAGTTTACATTCCCACCAATAGTGTACAGATGTTCTAGTTTCTCCACGTCCTTCTTAACACTTGTGATCTGTTATTTTGGTAGTGGCATCCTAATGGGTATGAGGTAGTATCTCATTATAGTTTTGATTTGAATTTCTCCAGTGATTAGTGATGCTCAGCATCTTTCATATGCCTGTTGGCCATTTGGAGATCTTTGGAGAAATTCTATTCAAGTCCTTTCTCATTTTTGAATTGGGTTGTCAATTTCTTTTTATTCAAACTATAAATTCCTTATCAGATATATGATTTGAAAGTGAAAAGCCCTGTCTGTGGGTTATGTTTTTACTCTGTTGACTTTGTCTTTTCAAGCACAAAATTTTTAAAATTTTCATGAAGTCCAGTTGTCTATTGTTTTTTTTGTTGTTGTTGCCTGTTCCTTTGGTGTAATATCCAGGAAATTATTTCCCAATCTAGTGTTGTGAAGAGTTTACTGTATCTTTTCTTCTAAGGGTTTTTTTTTTTTTTTAAATAGTTTTAGGTCTTACATTTAGGTCTTTGATTCATTTTGAGTTAATTTTTGTATATGCTTTTAAAGAAGTATCCAAATTCATTCTTTTACATGTGGATATCCAGTTTTCCCAGCGATGTTTATTGAAACGATTATCCTTTCTCTATTGAATCATCTTGGCCCCTTTGTTAAAAATCATCTGACCGTATATGTGAAGGAAGGTTTCTCAGCTGCCTATTCTATCCCATTGGACTGTATGACTGTCTTTGTGCCACACCTTATTGTTTTGATTACTGTAGATTTGTAGTAAGTTTTGAAGTCAGGAACTATGAGTACTTTGTTCTTCTTTTTCAAGCTTGTTTGGCTCTTTGAAGTCCCTACAGATTTTCTATGAATTTTAGGATAGGTTTTTCTGTTCTGTAAAAGACATCATTGGGATTTTGATAGGGATTACAACGAATCTGTAGATTGCTTTGGGTAGTATGAACATCTTAAAAACATTAGTCTTCTAATCCATGAACATAAGATGTGTTTCTATTTATGTCATCTTTAATTTCTTTCAGCAATGTTTTATAGTTCTCATTTCACCTCCTTGGTTAATTACTAAGTGTATTCTTTTTGATGCTATGGAATTGTTTCTGTAATTTCCCTTTCATATTGTTCATTGTTAGTGCCTAGAAATACAACTGATTTTTGTGTGTTGACTTTGTATCTTCCTACTTTGCTGAATTCATTTTCTCTATTGGTTTTCTTGAGTGGAATCTTTAGGGTTTTCTACTTATGAGATTGTATTATCTGTGAACATAGATAATTTTACTTCTTCCTTTCTACTCTGGATGACCTTTATTTCTTTTCCTGTCAAGTTGTTCTGGCTAGAACTTCTAGTGCTGTTTAGGAGTGGCCAAAGTGGGCATCCTTGTCTTCTTCCTGATATTAGAAAGGAAAAACTTTCAGTCTCTCACCATTATGATGTTCACTGTGTGTTTTTCATGTGTGGTTTTTATGTTGAGATCATTTCCTTCTATTCCTCGTTTGTCAAGTGTTTTTATTATGAAAGGGCATTGAATTTTGTCAAATGCTTTTTCTACATCAATTGAGATGATCGTGTGTTTCTTTTCTTTCATTCTGTTAATGTGTTATATTACGTGGATTGATTTTCATTTGTTGCATTCCGGGAGTAAATCCCACCTTGTTATGGTGTATAATTATTTTAATATCCTGCTGAATTTATTTTGTTAGTATTTTGTTGAGGATTTTTACATCATTATTCATACGGGATATTGGTGTGTAGGGTTTTTTTTCTGCCACCTCCTCCGCCCCCTTCTCTCCCGCTCTCCCTCCTCCCTTTCTTCTCTTTCTCCTTCTCCTTCTTCTTTCTTCTCCTTCTCCTCCTTCTTTTCCTGGAACTTCTCCTTCTCCTCCTCTTCCTGCTCCTTCTTCTTCTACTCCTTCTCCTTCTTTTCTTTCTTCCTTCTTCTTTTTCTTCATCTTTTGCCTGACATTGGTATCGGGGTAATCCTGGCCTCAAAGAATGAATTAGTGTTCTCTCCTCTTCAATTTTTTTTGGAAAGTTTTGAGAAGAATTGGTGTCATAAATACTATCTTAAAATTAGTGTCAATCTGGCATATTATGTGTCATAGTTTTTACTGTGTAGTAAGTGATCTTCCAAATAGTTTGTAATGCTTGCTTTTAAAAGTGACACATTTCATAGGGTGTCTAGCTATGTCTTTTAAACTGCTGCAAGGTATGTTCTTCCTTTTGTACCTTCTGAAATCTGTATAACCTGGGGTTCAACAAGGCTGTCAAAAGTTTTAAGGACTGATTCGATGAACTACATTAAAGCTATGCCTTCTACAAAATATGTGGCTAAGAAGTTAGCTTCCCTGACCCCAAGTCAGTCTCTGGGAGTGTCTTTGTCAACGAATACCCCATATGGTTCACAATTGATATGAAAGGGACGAAGGAGAAAAAGAACAGGTAATTGGACTCTGTGAAAGGAGAGAATGGGAGGTGATGGCATGTAAAGAAGAGAGGGGGAAGAGACGTGTGTGTGTGTGTGTATATATATGTGTGTGTGTGTATATATATATGTATTTTATTTTTCCTTTCCAATGTGTGGATATTTTTATTTCCTTTTTTTTGTTGTTGTTATTTTATGTTCTGGAATACATGTGCAGAACATGCAGGTTGGTTACATAGGTATGCACATGCCATGGTGGTTTGCTGCACCCATCAACCTGTCATCTACATTAGGTATTTCTCCTAATGCTCTCCCTCCCCTAGCCCCCACCCCCCGACAGGTCCTGGTGTGTGATGTTCCCCTCCCTGTGTCCATGTGTTCTCATTGTTCAACTCCCACTTATGAGTGAGAGCGTGCAGTGTTTGGTTTCCTGTTCCTCAGTTAGTTTGCTGAGAATGATGGTTTCCAGCTTCATTCATGTCCCTGCAAAGGACATGAACTCCTCCTTTTTTTATGGCTGCATAGTATTCCATGGTGTATATGTGCCATATTTTCTTTATCCAGCCTATCATTGATGGGCATTTGGGTTGGTTCCAAGTCTTTGCTATTGTGTAGTGCTGCAATAAACATACATGTGCATGTGTCTTTATAGTGGAATGATTAATAATCCTCTGGGTATATACCTAGTAATGGGACTGCTGGGTGAAATGGGATTTCTAGTTCTAGATCCTTGAGAAATTGCCACACTGTCCTCCACAATGGTTGAACTAATTTACACTCCCACCAACAGTGTAAAAGCTTTCCTATTTCTCTACATCCTCTCCAGCACCTGTTGTTTCCTGACTTTTTAATGATTGCCATTCCAGCTGATGTGAGATGGTATCATTGTGGTTTTGATTTGCATTTCTCTAATGACACTGATGATGAGCTTTTTTTCATGTTTGTTGGCTGCATAAATATCTTTTGAGTAGTGTCTGTTCATATCCTTTGCCCACTTTTTGATGGGGTGGTTTGTTTTCTTGTAAATTTGTTTAAGTTCTGCCGCATAAATCAGCATCATCTTTTGAGAAGTGTCTGTTTATATCCTTTGCCCACTTTACGATGGGGTTGTTTGCTTTTCTGTAAATTTGTTTAAGTTCTTTGTAGATTCTGCATATTAGCCATTTGTCAGATGGATAGATTGCAAAAATTTTCTCCTGTTCTATAGGTTGCCCGTTCACTCTGATGATAGTTTCTTTTGCTGTGCAGAAGCTCTTTAGTTTAATTAGATCCCATTTGCCATTGCTTTTGGTGTTTTAGTCATAAAGTCTTTGCCCATGCCTGTGTCCTGAATGATATTACCTAGGTTTTCTTCCAGGGTTTTTCTAGTTTTAGGTCTTATGTTTAAATCTTTAATCCATCTTGAGTTAATTTTTATATAAGGTGTAAGGAAGGGGTCCAGTTTCAGTTTTCTCCATATGGCTAGCCAGTTTTCCCAACACCATTTATTAAATAGGGAATGGAAAATATTACATGAAGCTGGCAAGCTTAGGCTCTCTTGCTGAAGGCTACCAACACCTGCCTTCACTTATCTGCTGGACAGCAACATTGTTTGATTGTTTTTAGCCAACCAACCCATCTTGGTCACTTAATCCTAAAGCTTCTGGTGCTTCACTAACCGCAAAAAAACTTTTAAAAAACTGTTTTTAAAATAGTGACTTTGATGATAGTTGAATCTGTGTGTATTTTCTGTAGAAATATACCAATTATGCCTATTGGGAGCTTAATCAGAGTCTTGTTTTTAATTATTCTGCTATTTATACCCTTTCTTTAAAATGAGCAATCGTGATCTAAAGAGATGATTTCATTGCTTACTCATTTAACAATTTCAAAAATGTGGAAAATGAATTATAGAAAAGAGTTTTAAGGAAAAATTAGGAAGATCTCAGTTGTCTTTTCCCCCCCCACCAGGATCTGTGGTTGTGGTTCCGGAGAATCTGGTTGTGCTGTGTGTGGATGTTGCAAGGCCTGTGCAAGAGAGTTAGATGGTCAAGAGGCAAGACAAAGAGGAATTCTTGATGCAGTGAAAGAAATGATACCTTTAGATCTTCTTTTAGGTAATTTTGATTGATTATACTATGCTACACTGAGTTGTCTTCAACTCATTAAGTCTGACAGTTTAAACAATTTCTTTTAGGTATATGTTAAAAAATTAAGATATAATTAATGTATGCAATACTGCTCTTATGGTAACTGACAATATGACATTGTTTAAGGGATGAGATTCTTTTTTTTTTTTGAGACAGAGTCTCGCTCTATTGCCAGTTCTGGAGTACGGTGGCTCAATCTCAGCTCACTGCAACCTCTGCCTTCTAGGTTCAAGTGATTGTCCTGCCTCAGCCTCCCGAGTAGCTGGGAGTACAGGTGCCCACCACCACGCCTCATTTTTGTATTTTTAGTAGAGACAGGGTTTCACCATATTGGCCAGGCTGATCTTGAACTCCTGACCTCAGGTGATCTGCCCGCCTCTGCCTCCCAAAGTGGTGGGCCACCATGCCTATCCAGAATGAGATTCTTTTTCCCTTTTTGGCTAAGAATTCTTAAAGTAAAAATACTGTGTGTTTTAGACAATGTTTTTGCTAGCTTTTCTTTCTTGAACTTTAAGTAGTTCTGTTATAGTTATTATATAACATGTATGTTGTTTTTTTTTTTTTTTTTTTTTTTTTTTTTTGGCCAATCCTCTAGCTGTCCCAGTGCCCGGGGTTAACATTGAAGAACACCTTCAGTTACGACAAGAAGAAAAACGGCAACGTGTAATCAGAAGGCACAGATTAGAGGAAGGAAGAGGTAAGATGTAGCTACAGAGAAAAAGTACATGCAAATCCACTTTCCTACCCTATCCTGAAACCACTGAAAAGTTCACACAATAAACTAATTTTGGGTAAGAAATCATCCAAATTAAAATTAGTAATATTCTGATAACTCATGAATATAATGTGAAAATATTCAGGGTATTCATAATTGTTCTAATAGCATATGTTGAAGGTATTTGTAATTGAGCTAGTAATATATGTTTAATTCAGCAGGGTATTTATGGTGTAAGTCACCATATTAAGAATTGTGCCATCTGCCAAGTATCAGTAACTATTAGAAATGTCTACTTTTTAAAAATAGATATTCTCACAACTTGTCCTTCACCCAGACTTTGGACTTATCTAATTGACCGTGGAACAAAATTCAGTTTAGTCTTTTCACTTCTGTTTTCTTTTTTTTTTTTTGAGACGGAGTCTCGCTCTGTCGCCCAGGCTGGAGTGCAGTGGCCGGATCTCAGCTCACTGCAAGCTCTGCCTTCCGGGTTTACGCCATTCTCCCGCCTCAGCCTCCTGAGTAGCTGGGACTACAGGCGCCCGCCACCTCGCTTGGCTAGTTTTTTTGTATTTTTTAGTAGAGATGGGGTTTCACCGTGTTACCCAAGATGGTCTCGATCTCCTGACTTCATGATTCGCCCATCTCGGCCTCCCCTGTTTTCTTATTCTTTTATGCTCCTTATCATTTGGGCATAGTCCTACTATGCTTTGCTCCAGATCAGTGCATAACTATGCTTTCGTGTGTCTTTTTTTGGAAAAAGCTCGTTCTAGTTATATACAGGAAGGGTAAGATGGCAGGTCTGCAGGTTTTATTTACAAAGATGTTTATCTTTTCCTCATTGTTTATGATAATTTCTTAGCTTAAAAATACATTTAACTGGCCAGGCATGGTGGCTCACGCCTGTAATCCCAGTGCTTTGGGAGGCTGAGGTGGGCGGATCACGAGATCAAGAGATGGAGACCATCCTGGCCAACATGGTGAAACCGCATCTCTACTAAAAGTACAAAAAAATTAGCTGGGCATGGTGGTGTGCACCTGTAGTCCCAGCTACTCAGGAGGCTGAGGCAGGAGAATCACTTGAACCCGGGAGGTGGAGGTTGCCGTGAGCCGTGATTGTGCCACTGCACTCCAGCCTGGTGACAGAGTGAGACTCCGTCTCAAAAGAAAACAAACAAAAAAATTTTTAACTGTGGTTATAATTGGTATTTGAATACGCAGAGATAAATATATGTATTACTAAAGATTTCCTTGCTCAGTACATTTTTTTTTTTGTAGGATTAAGACAAATTGTAATGGAGGTCTATGATTTTATTCCTCCACTAGGCAAAATTTTGGTTAGAAATGTTTACTGATACTGCATGTTTTAAATGCTTATTAGATACGGCATGATATTTGATGCGTGAAATAAACCTTTTACCCATTTAACCATCATTATGCATTTTTTTCTAGCTATTCTTTTTGTTAATATATGGAATAAGTAGTAAAATATATGATACACATGGTGAATTCTAGTTTTATTAAACTTAAATTGTAAAACATACTTGGCACATGAAGAGTGTTCTTCATAGCATCTGATAAGTGAAGTTGATTGAAAAGGTGAAAATTTACTATTGTTTGACTTTGCGTGCATAATGTTCTTTAAAGGATATTTTAGGCCAGGCGTGGTGGCTCAAGCCTGTAATCCCAGCACTTTGGGAGGCCGAGACGGGCGGATCACGAGGTCAGGAGATCGAGACCATCCTGGCTAACACGGTGAAACCCCGTCTCTACTAAAAAAAAAAACAACAAAAAACTAGCCAGGTGAGGTGGCGGGCGCTTGTAGTCCCAGCTACTTGGGAGGCTGAAGCAGGAGAATGGCGTAAACCCCGGAGGCGGAGCTTGCAGTGAGCTGAGATCCGGCCACTGCACTCCAGCCTGGGCGACAGAGCAAGACTGCGTCTCAAAAAAAAAAAAAAAAAAAAAAAAAGGGTATTTTAATGAGATTAATATAGATACTGTCAGTATTTACATTATATAAGTATGTGGGAAAATTGCATGTTAAATGTTTCCTACAAAACAGGATAGAATTAAGTTTCTGACATGTGGTAATTAATACTTTTTTATGTTGATATAATTTTTTAAGATTAGTTATCATTATATCTATTTACTACCTGTTTTTTCTTTCTTTAGAAATATTAGGTTGAGTGACACGAATGGACCTACAAAATGCAGCTATCTCTTACGTTTAAACTACAGTATAGCACATCCTTACACTTAATTATTCAAATTTAATTATTTGCCAAATGCTGTTTATCTTGTTACTCTTTTTCTCTTCCCTCCTAAAAAAGCTATTCTTCTCTAGGTATAGTGTATTTGTGCATATAGGAAATAAAGGAACATTGAATTGTGCATTGGTAACTTGACGTAACTTGGTTGTGGAATATTCTTTTGCCATTTATATTTAAATTTGACATAAACCTGTGAAACATAATTGTAAACACTAACCCTTTAAAGTTAAGAAAACATCTTCAACTAGTTAAATATTTAAAGAAATTATGTTGTTGTATCTGAATTTCCAAAGATAGATTGAGGTTCTAGGCACTTAGTGTATATTTTGTGACAAATAGGTTTCATCTGCAGTCCTAAATATGTAGAACATCTGTAGAAACACTTTATTCAGATTATTGGTGCACATAAATTTTATCTTGTCCTTATTTTTTGGTAGAACTCTTTCTTACACAGATCACCCTCCTTCATGTTTGTTAAAACAATATGTAGTGAGTATCTTTTCTTGATAAGTGGAATCTTCAGTGTGAACCTCAATTATGGCAGTCCTTGCTTTCCATGGTACTGAGATTAACAGAAATTTGTGCACATTGAAACCATGTCCTCCCCTTTCACAGTCACCACAGTTACCTAGAATCGTGCGAAAGGAGAACAGAGTTCCCATATGCCTGTGTTTCAGTTAACACAGCACTATGCAAAGTGATGCCTGCTTGTATGTTTTGTTTGTTTGTTTATTTATTTATTTTGAGATGGAATCTCGCGCTGTTGCCCAGCCTGGAGTGCAGCAGCACAGTCTTGGCTCACTGCAACTTCCCCTTCCCAGGTTCAAGCGATTCTCCTACCTCAGCCTCCTGAGTAGCTGGGACTACAGGTGCCCGCCACCATGCTTGGCTAATTTTTGTATTTTTAGTAGAGGCGAGGTTTCAACATGTTGGCTAGGCTGGTTTCGAACTCCTGACCTCAAATGATTCACCTACCTCAGCTTCCCAAAGTGTTGGGATTATAAGTGTGAGCCACTGCGCCCAGCCTATTTTATTTTAAACAAATATTTTTGCATTTGGACAAGAATTCTGTGTATTCATTTTTTAAAAAATCAAACTTCAGAGTCATTCAGTGACTTTGGAAATCCTTATACTGTATTAAGTAATTAAAAAACTATTCTGATATGACACTTTTATGATTTTATATTATTCTTAGCACTCCATTAAGCAATTTTATTTAAAAACACATTTTTATAAGAAAACAAAATTAGATGAATACGATATACCCACACTCCCATAGGGATAAAACAAGAAAGATAAATACCAAAATATTAACAATGCTTTTTCCTGACAGATGAGTTTATAGATGATTTTTTATTTTCTTCTTTACAATTTGTTTCCTAAATATTCTCCAATAAGCATATTAGAGTGTAAATAGAGTAAAAGTTACATTTTATAACTGAAGCCATTTAAAAAAAAATACTGATTAGGTTTAAGGCATCTATACTTTGCTTACCTATGCTTTCTAAGAAATATTTTTATTTTAATTGGATGGAGGAATCTCTTTCAGGTGCTGTGCT
Source organism: Piliocolobus tephrosceles (assembly GCF_002776525.5). Taxonomy (NCBI): domain Eukaryota; kingdom Metazoa; phylum Chordata; class Mammalia; order Primates; family Cercopithecidae; genus Piliocolobus; species Piliocolobus tephrosceles. The sequence goes on from NC_045455.1 coordinate 38,623,352, forward strand.
TTTCATTACTTTCGGGCCATGGTTCTCAAGTTGTTCTCAAAGGGACCAGCATCACTTGGGCACTTGTTACGAGTACTCAGGCCCCACTCCAGATCCCTACTGAAGCAAAAACTGGAGGAGTACAGCCAGTAAACTGTGCTTTAATACCGTTCCAGGTGATTCTGATGCTCCCAAAGTGTGAGACTTAGTGCGCTAGGTCAGTTGTTTGCACTTTGTGGTTTTATCCATTGACCTTCTGTATCAGAATCACCTAGGCCTAATGAATCAGAATTTATGGGTCAAGGGCCTTGGAAACAGATTTGAGTCACTTGCACAGTGTTCTAAGGCTCTTCTCGGGCACTGTGCTAGAAAAGATTGTATTGGCTTTGCTCCCGTAAGGAATAGAAACGTCAAATAAAATTTTAGTTTTCCAATTTCCATACATACATGTCTTTTATTTCTTTGGCCTGTTGATACTTTTTAGAAACTAACAATTTAGTAGTATGTTAGTAATTATACTTGTTAGTAATTGGCCTTTACCTGTGTTAACATTTCAGAATTTAAGAATGAGATTATGTTAGATTATTTTACTTGACTTTTCTGTCTTATTTACCAAGTCTGTCTAAGTTTTTCATAGTTGATCAGAACTTTGGGCTCTAGTTCTTTTTTTTTTGAGTCAGTGTCTCACTCTGTTGCCCAGACCGGGGTGCACTGGTACGATCTCAGCTCACTGCAACCTCTGCCTCCCGGTTTCAAGCGATTCTCCTACCTCAGCCTCCCGAGTAGCTGGGATTATAGGCATGCACCACCATACCTGGCTAATTTTTGCATTTTTAGTAGAGATGGGGTTTCACCATGTTGGCCAGGCTGGTCTCAAACTCTTGACCTAAGGTGATCAGCCTGCCTCAGCCTCCCAAAGTGCTGGGAGTATAGGTGTGAACCACTGAGCTCAGCCTGGGCTCTAGTTCTTGTACTAAAGCCTTGCTCAGACAGCCTCAGGCCTGTTGATGTAATTTAGTTACTGTTTTATCACACCAGGTCTCCTATAATGGAATGTGCTATTGAAACCCAAAAAGGCAGTGTTATTACTGCTTTTCATAAATTTTGAACTTTGTCTTTAATTTTAAATCTTTGTGTCATTAATATTCTAGTTAATTTTTTTCTTAAATTTATCTTTTTAGGTATTAATAGTATTCATTTATAGATTTTAGTTCAATGGTTTATGATAATTTTTTAGATTATATTGGGTTGGTTAATGTATTAATTTAACTGTGTAAGTGAAGTGCTTATTCAGTGAAATTCTTAAGTAGGGCTCTTGAAGTCATCAGAAGAACTAATGGATGATTATATTAAGGATTTAATCTTTACATTCCTTATCAGCACTCTGTTTCATAAGGAACATTAAACTCCAATAATGTTAGCTTTTTATTCTTTCTTCTTAGTATCCAAGTTTCATAATTATGAGCTGTGGATGGGCTAAACCCATGTCCTGGCTTAACTGGGAGAGTCCCATTTTATAGGTGTCCAGGCACATTTCTTAATAGTGCCCTTTTTTACTCTCAGTAGAGTCTTATTTGGGTAGTAAGTTATATGGTTAGCCTCACTATAGAGTATGGTGGTTGAGAGCATCTGTTCTGCAGTTTTTAGACTTGGGATCAAACCCTGGCTTCTTAAGTTTTACCACCTATATATGACCTTGGAATTTTAATCACCCTGAACATCAGTTTTCTTACCTTCAAAATGGTGATAAATTTACCTACCTACCTAAGGCTGTTCATGAGGATTAAGGGATACAGGTAAAAGTGCCTAGCATATACTAATCCCTAAATAAATGCTTCCTGGTGATTGTGGTGGTGGTGGGAGACTATTTAGTAGTCTATACTTTTCTTTGAGCTTGATTCTCTTTCAGCTCTGGCCTTGACTTAATTACTTTTCTTAAAACATTGGCATGCTAATCACAAAACTTTGATTTTTACTGGGAAAAATCCACAACAGCTTTTCTAGAATAAAACATTCAATTTTCATAGGAAAAAATTAGAAAAAAAATTATTTTTTATTTTTGTTAATTTTTTATTATACTTTAAGTTCTAGGGTACATGTGTACAATGTGCAGGTTTGTTACGTATGTATACATGTGCCATGTTGGTGTGCTGCACCCATTAACTCGTCATTTATGTTAGGTATATCTCCTAATGCTATCCCTCTCCCTCCCCCCACCGCACGAAAGGCTCCGGTGTGTGATGTTCCCCTTCCCATGTCCAAGTGTTCTCATTGTTCAATTCCCACCTATGAGTGAGAACATGCGGTGTTTGGTTTTTTGTCCTTGCAATAGGTTGCTGAAAATTATGGTTTCCAGCTTCATCCATGTCCCTACAAAGGATGTGAACTCATCCTTTCTTATGGCTGCTGCATAGTATTCCATGGTGTATATGTGCCACATTTTCTTAATCCAGTCTATCATTGATGGACATTTGGGTTGGTTCCAAGTCTTTGCTATTGTGAATAGTGCCGCAATAAACATACGTGTGCATATGTCGTTATAGCAGCATGATTTTTAATCTTTTCGGTATATTCCCAGTAATGGGATGGCTAGGTCAAATGGTATTTTTAGTTCTAGGTGCTTGAGAAATCACCACACTGTCTTCCACAATGGTTGAACTAGTTTACACTCCCACCAACAGTGTAAAAGTGTTCCTATTTCTCCACATCCTCTCCAGCACCTGTTGTTTCCTGACTTTTTAATGATCGCTATTCTACCTGGTATGAAATGGTATCTCATTGTGGTTTTGATTTGCATTTCTCTGATGGCCAGTGATGATGAGCATTTTTTCATGTGTCTGTTGGCTGCATAAATGTCTTCTTTTGAGAAGTGTCTGTTCATATCCTTTGCCCACTTTTTGATGGGGTTCTTTTTTTCTTGTAAATTTATTTGAGTTCTTTGTAGATTCTGGATATTAGCTCTTTGTCAGATGATTAGATTGCAAAAATTTTCTCCCATTCTGTAGGTTGCCTGTTCACTCTGATGGTAGTTTCTTTTGCTATGCAGAAGCTCTTTAGTTTAGTTAGATCCCATTTGTCTATTTTGGCTTTTGTTGCCATTGCTTTTGGTGTTTTAGACATGAAGTCTTTGCCCATGCCTATGTCCTGAATGGTATTACCTAGGTTTCCTTCTAGGGTTTTGATCATTTTAGGTCTAACATTTAAGTCTTTAATCCATCTTGAATTAATTTTTGTATAAGGTGTAAGGAAGGGATCCAGTTTCAGCTTTCTACATATGCTAGCGAGTTTTCCTAGCACCATTTATTAAATAGGGAATCCTTTCCCCATTTCTTGTTTTTGTCAGGTTTGTCAAAGGTCAGATGGTTGTAGAGGTGTGGTATTATTTCTGAGGACTCTGTTCTGTTCCATTGGTCTATATCTCTGTTTTGGTACCAGTACCATGTTGTTTTGGTTACTGTAGCCTTGTAGTATAGTTTGAAGTCAGGTAGATGCCTCCAGCTTTGTTCTTTTGGCTTAGGATTGTCTTGGCAATGCAGTCTCTTTTTTGGTTCCATATGAACTTTAAAGTAGTTTTTTCCAGTTCTGTGAAGAAAGTCATTGGTAGCTTGATGGGGATGGCGTTGAACCTATAAATTACCTTGGGCAGTATGGCCATTTTCATGATGTTGATTCTTCCTATCCATGAGCATGGAATGTTCTTCCATTTGTTGGTGTCCTCTTTTATTTCACTGAGCAGTGGTTTGTAGTTCTGCTTGAAGAGGTCCTTCACATCCCTTGAAAGTTGGATTCCTAGGTATTTTATTCTCCTTAAAGCAATTGTGAATGGCAGTTCACTCATGATTTGGCTCTCTGTTTGTCTGTTACTGGTGTATGAGAATGCTTATGATTTTTGCACATTGATTTTGTATCCTGAGACTTTGCTGAAGTTGCTTATCAGCTTAAGGAGATTTTGGGCTGAGACGATGGGATTTTCTAAATACACAATCATGTCATCTGCAAACAGGGACAATTTGACTTCCTCTTTTCCTAATTGAAAACCCTTTCTTTCTTTCTCCTGCCTGATTGCCCTGGCCAGAACTTCCAACACTGTGTTGAATAGGAGTGGTGAGAGTGGGCATCCCTGTCTTGTGCCAGTTTTCAAAGGTAATGATCCCAGTTTTTGCCCATTCAGTATGATACTGGCTGTGGGTTTGTCATAAATAGCTTTTATTATTTTGAGATACGTCCCATCAATACCGAATTTATTGAGAGTTTTTAGCATGACGGGCTGCTGAATTTTGTCAAAGGCCTTTTCTGCATCTATTGAGATAATCATGTGGTTTTTGTCTTTGGTTCTGTTGATATGCTGGATTACGTTTATTGATTTGTGTATGTTGAACCAGCCTTGTATCTCAGGCATGAAGCCCACTTGATCATGGTGGATAAGCTTTTTGATGTGTTGCTGGATTAAGTTTGCCAGTATTTTATTGAGGATTTTTGCATCAATGTTCATCAGGGATATTGGTCTAAAATTCTCTTTTTTTGTTGTGTCTGTGCCAGGCTTTGGTATCAGGATGATGCTGGCCTCATGAAATGAGTTAGGGAGGATTCCCTGTTTTTCTATTGATTGGAATAGTTTCAGAAGGAATGGTACCAACTTCTCCTTGTACCTCTGGTAGAATTCGGCTGTGAATCCACCTGGTCCTGGACGTTTTTTGGTGGGTAGGCTATTATTGCCTCAATTTCGGAGTCTGTTAATGGTCTATTCAGGGATTCAACTTCTTCCTGGTTTAGTCTTGGGAGAGTGTATGTGTCCAGGAATTTACCCATTTCTTCTAGATTTTCTGGTTTATTTGCGTAGAGATGTTTATAGTATTCTCTGATGGTAGCTTGTATTTCTGTGGGATCCGTGGTGATATCCCCTTTATCTTTTTTTGTTGCTTCTATTTGATTCTTCTCTCTTTTCTTTTTTATTAGTGTTGCTAGCAGTCTGTCAATTTTGTTGATCTTTTCAAAAAACCAGCTCCTGGATTCATTGATTTTTTGAAGAGTTTTTTGTGTCTCTATCTCCTTCAGTTCTGCTCTTATCTTAGTTATTTCTTGCCTTCTGCTAGCTTTTGAATGTGTTTACTCTTGCTTCTCTAATTCTTTTAATTGTGATGTTAGAGTGTCAATTTTACATCTTTCCTGCTTTCTCTTGTGGGCATTTAGTGCTATCAGTTTCCCTCTACACACTGCTTTAAATATGTCCCAGAGACTCTGGTATGTTGTGTCTTTGTTCTCATTGGTTTCAAAGAACATCTTTATTTCTGC
>NC_045455.1:38628632-38634793 GCF_002776525.5 Piliocolobus tephrosceles
TTCTCATTGGTTTCAAAGAACATCTTTATTTCTGCTTTCATTTCGTTATGTACCAAGTAGTCATTCAGGAGCAGGTTGTTCAGTTTCCATGTAGTTGAGCGGTTTTGATTGAGTTTCTTAGTCCTGAGTTCTAGTTTGATTGCACTGTGGTCTGAGAGACAGTTTGTTATAATTTCTGTTCTTTTACATTTGCTGAGGAGTGCTTTATTTCCAATTATGTGGTCAATTTTGGAATAAGTGCGATGTGGTGCTGAGAAGAATGTATATTCTGTTGACTTGGGGTGGAGAGTTCTATAGATGTCTATTAGTTCCGCTTGGTGCAGAGCTGAGTTCAATTCCTGGATATCCTTGTTAACTTTCTGTCTCGTTGATCTGTCTAATGTTGACAGTGGAGTGTTGAAGTCTCCCATTATTATTGTATGGGAGTCTAAGTCTCTTTGTAAGTCTCTAAGGACTTGCTTTATGAATCTGGGTGCTCCTGTATTGGGTGCATATATATTTAGGATAGTTAGCTCTTCCTGTTGAATTGATCCCTTTAGCATTATGTAATGGCCTTCTTTGTCTCTTTTGATCTTTGATGGTTTAAAGTCTGTTTTATCAGAGACTACGATTGCAACCCCTGCTTTTTTTTGTTCTCCATTTGCTTGGTAGATCTTCCTCCATCCCTTTATTTTGAGCCTATGTATGTCTCTGCATGTGAGTTGGGTCTCCTGAAGACAGCAGCCTGATGGGTCTTGACTCTTTATCCAGTTTGCCAGTCTGTGTCTTTTAATTGGAGCATTTAGTCCATTTACATTTAAGGTTAATATTGTTATGTGTGAACTTGATCCTGCCATTATGATATTAACTGGTTATACATTATGATATTAACTGGTTATTTTGCTCATTAGTTGATGCAGTTTCTTCCTAGGCTCGATGTTCTTTACATTTTGGCATGTTTTTGCAATGGCTGGTACCGGTTGTTCCTTTCCATGTTTAGGGCTTCCTTCAGGGTCTCTTGTAAGGCAGGCCTGGTGGTGACAAAATCTCTAAGCATTTGCTTATCTGTAAAGAATTTTATTTCTCCTTCACTTATGAAACTTAGTTTGGCTGGATATGAAATTCTGGGTTTAAAATTCTTTTCTTTAAGAACGTTGAATATTGGCCCCCACTCTCTTCTGGCTTGTAGAGTTTCTGCCGAGAGATCTGCTGTCAGTCTGATGGGCTTCCCTTTGTGGGTAACCCGACCTTTCTCTCTGGCTGCCCTTAAGATTTTTTCCTTCATTTCAACTTTGGTGAATCTGGCAATTATGTGTCTTGGAGTGGCTCTTTTGGAGGAGTATCTTTGTGGCGTTCTCTGTATTTCCTGAATTTGAATGTTGGCCTGCCCTGCTAGGTTGGGGAAGTTCTCCTGGATGATATCCTGTAGAGTGTTTTCTAATTTGGTTCCATTTTCCCCCTCACTTTCAGGCACCCCAATCAGACGTAGATTTGGTCTTTTTACATAATCCCATACTTCTTGCAGGCTTTGTTCATTTCTTTTTCTTCTTTTTTCTTTTGGTTTCTCTTCTCGCTTCATTTCATTCATTTGATCCTCAATCGCTGATACTCTTTCTTCCAGTTGATCGAGTCGGTTACTGAAGCTTGTGCATTTGTCACGTATTTCTCGTGTCATGGTTTTCATCTCTGTCATTTCGTTTATGACCTTCTCTGCATTAATTTGTCTAGCTGTCAATTCTTCCACTCTTTTTTCAAGATTTTTAGTTTCTTTGCGCTGGGTACGTAATTCCTCCTTTAGCTCTGAGAGGTTTGATGGACTGAAGCCGCCTTCTCTCATCTCGTCAAAATCATTCTCTGACCAGCTTTGATCCGTTGCTGGCGATGGGCTGTGCTCCTTTGCAGGAGGAGATGCGCTCTTATTTTTTGAATTTCCAGCTTTTCTGCCCTGCTTTTTCCCCATCTTTGTGGTTTTATCTGTCTCTGGTCTTTGATGATGGTGACGTACTGATGGGGTTTTGGTATAGGTGTCCTTCCTGTTTGATAGTTTTCCTTCTGACAGTCAGGACCCTCAGCTATAGGTCTGTTGGAGATTGCTTGAGGTCCACTCCAGACCCTGTTTGCCTGGGTATCAGCAGCAGAGGTTGCAGAAGACAGAATATTGCTGAACAGCGAGTGCACCTGTCTGATTCTTGCTTTGGAAGCTTCCTCTCAGGGGTGTACTCCACCCTGTGAGGTGTGGGGTGTCAGACTGCCCCTAGTGGGGGATGTCTCCCAGTTAGGCTACTCAGGGGTCAGGGACCCACTTGAGCAGGCAGACTGCCCCTTCTCAGATCTCAACCTCCGTGTTGGGAGATCCACTGCTCTCTTCAAAGCTGTCAGACAGAGTCATTCGCGTCTGCACAGGCTTCTGCTCCTTTAGCTGAGCCCTGTCTCCAGAGGCACAGTCTACAGAGACAGGCAGGTTTCCTTGAGCTGCTGTGAGCTCCACCCAGTTCGAGCTTCCCAGCGGCTTTATTTACCTACTTAAGCCTAAGCGATGGCGGGCGCCCCTCCCCCAGCCTCGCTGCTGCCTTGCGGTTAGATTGCTGCAGACTGCTGTGTTAGCAAGGAGGGAGGCTCCGTGGGCGTGGGACCCTCCCGGCCAGGTGTGGGATATATTCTCCGGTGTGCCGGTGTTACAGCGCAGTATTTGGGTGGGAGTTACCCGATTTTCCAGGTGTTGTGTGTCTCAGTTCCCCTGTCTAGGAAAAGGGACTCCCTTCCCCCTCGCGCTTCCCAGGTGAGGCGATGCCTCGCCCTGCTTCAGCTCTCGCTGGTCAGGCTGCAGTAGCTGACCTGCACGGATTGTCCGGCACTCCCGAGTGAGATGACCCCAGTACCTCAGTTGAAAATGCAGAAATCACTGGTCTTCTGTGTCGCTCGCGCTGGGAGATGGAGACTGGAGCTGTTCCTATTCGGCCATCTTGCTCCGCCCCCCCCATTTGGGTATTTTTAAATGCTTGATATAATGAATAAAGTTGTAGTAAACACCTTTGAGGTGAAATCCTTTAAAAATATTTTAGAGTTTTCTTTAGGATAGATTCCTAGTGTGCAGTTACTAGGTCAAAGGATAATAATTTTTAAGATCCTGAAATGTATCACCCAGAGCTTTCTGAAAGGCTTGTACTATTTAACACCGCCACTTATTCCATGCTTTCTGCCTGTGTGCCTACAGATGAACTCTGAATTACCCATTGTCTACACATGAGTGTAGCTTCTATTCTAAACCTGGTTATCTCATACCCCTATTTTATTCACTTCTCTCCCAATGAAAGAAAGAAATCACTGAGTTCTATTTATTCAGCCTTCTTAATTCTTTAATAGCTTTTTAATATCTACTTTTCAGAATTTTACTGTTTCCTTTGCTGAGGCTGCTTCTCTTCTTTGCCTGAATGACAGCAAAAAGCCTTTTAACTGGCCTTACCTCCACTCTTATCATCTTCTAAGCCATTAGCCACCTTCTTTCCAAAATATTCATTCTGCAATACAGATCAGATCAGTAGCACTTCTCTGTTTAAAACCAAAAGGCTGTTCATAGTCCTTAGGATGAAGGGTACACTTTTATCTCTACAGCCTCATCTCTCTCTATTCTCATTTCTTTTCCCTATCCCCTCTTTTTTTCCCCCTATCTCTGAACCTTTGTGCTGCTTGCTACCTCCTTTATTTGACCTCATCTTATGTGGTGGTTTCTTTTATCTCTATACTGTCTACCTTCCGACCTTCAAGTTTTGTTGGCTCCTCCTCCAGTTTGTGTGCCTCCTTTAGTCATAGCACACTGTCATAATTTCTTGTTTAGTTGTGTGTAAACCCTCCCTCCCCTCATTAGAATGTGAGCTTCTTGAAGCAGAGATTGTATCTTGTTTATCAAGGTTCCCAGAACTTCACATGGTACCTGTTAGTACCATGATTTGTAGTATGTCTTTGTTGACTAATTGAAAGCAGTTTAGGGACTTACCATCTCTAGAATGAAGTTTTATGGTATAAAAAGGTTTTCATTATCTGCTTTTTTGGATGCCTTTCCAAACAAATTTCCCAAGACTTTTGCTCCTTCACATATACTCTGTAAAAGTCAGCTACGTGTGTTTTTAATGACTATACAATACTGTTTAACATCTTTACGCTTTTATAAAATCCTAATTTATATCCTATTCCTTTTAACTGGAATGCCCTCCCTTCCTTGCCTTTTCTCTTGTTAAACTTTTTGTCATTCTTTGAAACCTCGCTGATTGTCCTGAGTTTATTTAACATCTTTTCATCCTTCAGGATGTAGTGTGTATAGATTTCTTTTATAGCATTTATTGTAATATTTCATAGCTTGTGTTTTTCTGTTTTTTTTTCCCCTAGTGGACTGAGTTCCGATGAGAGCTATATCTTTGTCATTATATTCATTTCACCTAGTGTCTGCTAAATAAAAGATTATCAGGAAATTTGGTGAATAAATTAGTGACTCAGCTATATTTGAAGAAACATTATTTTAGCCCATGGGATACAATATTATTTTAGAGCCTGATTGCTTTTATTTTTAGACATGATTGCCCCTGGGCCTTTTTGATTTATAAATCAAAAGATTCTAAAAAGATTGAATTTAGCAAGACACTAAATGGGTGTGGGTGTAATGTATTTTCATGAGGAGAAACAATATTGTAGACAGACCATAGAAATCAGAAAATGGTAATATAACAATATTATTACCTTAATAGCTATAACTTTTTTATATAGTTGAAAAATACTTTTTATAGTAATTTACATATCTGCTTTGTAACAGTTGAGAAATAATGCATGTTAAGAAAATAAGACATTTTGTTCATATTTGAAATACCAATTTTATTACATTTTAGAAATGGAACTCAGTTTACATAACCTTAGCTTGAAAATAATTGGTACTGCATTACTGGGAAATAACTTACTCTTCTGTTAACATTAAATTAGCATGTTTCTATCTGTAGTAGTCATAGAATATGTTATTCATGGTTTTTCATACAATTTGAGGTATTTGCATTCTTGTTTATATCTGGAAACATAATTGGAATATGGTTCCTTTACCCACTTGTACATTTAATTTAGGGTACTTTGGCATTGAATTTGACATTTATGAAATTTTATTAGAGAGCAATAGGCTTAATTTGTCCCATCATTAGAAAAATTAATTAAACTGAAGATCAGTAGGGAATCATGAAAAAACTTGTTTTAATTAAAAATGTTCATTGCTTATATAGTGTCATAATTCCTGTTTCAGTTAATGGTAACCTGTCAAATTTAGAGTGTTTTCAAATTTGAAGACATTTTTGATGTTGTTAAAACTCAAGGAAACTTAGTTCTGCTGTATAAGAAAAAAACTAAAATTTTAAGTTATAACTTAAGTTTATTTTTCTTTTCAAGGTAAATGTTAATGGGAAAAGTGATTTATTTTATTTTATTAAAATAAATTTGGCTGTAGATTTTTTACTTAAATACCATATAAGTGGAAAGAACTATAACCTGTGTGGGTATGTATTTGTATATGTATATATATGTACCTAGTGGCATTTTAGAAGAAATGATTTAATGAAAAATGTGTCCAAAATGTTATTTGGGTTAAGTGCCCCCTTTACCATCAATATGAAGCCCAGGCTCCTTCCTTTCTGTCTCTCTCTTGTTCTCTCTCTGTGTGTGTGTGTGTGTGTATACATATATCTATATGCAGAATATAGACATTTTTGTTTTGTTTTTGATCATCTGGTTTTCTTAACCTCTATGATGTGTAGTAAACTTGGTAACATTTTTATTTTGGTTTTGTAGCAAGATTAATACAAATATTAAACCTGGAAGACCTTGTTAAAACGTAATGGTTAATTTAAAAATTAGTTTTTATGTTTCAGTGGGAAAGATATTTGTCTTCAGTGAACACATGGCTTACTGACTGTGAATATATATGATATTAAAAAGTATTTGTAAGATAATTTGATTGATTTAAATTGAACTTCTCCATTATCTATTTGAGACTAGTAGTAACTACTCAATAATTTTATAAGTATAGAAGATGGGATTTGTACTTTATAAATTATATTTAAGGTATTAACTTTTATGTGAAATGGTGAGTAGGTTATGGGTGGGGGTGGGGAGCTGGAGTGGGGAAATTGGAAGAAAAGTATAATGTCCAAAAC